>NC_053028.1:101344932-101644932 GCF_003073215.2 Triticum urartu | reverse complement strand
CCGTACTGTTATGTGGGGTCCAAGTGAACCAGTCAGAATGACTGAAGTGATGCTTAACCAAAATCCTATGTCTTTGAGCGAAGACTATGAGAGCAAATCTTATCCAGAGTTGGATAAGTCAGCGTTGCTTGTAACCCAAGTAAAGTTGCCGTGTGTGTTTGAAATCTGACCGTTGGAACACGTGTCAGTTCCTTTGTGACCCAGGGTCATTTCGGACAAATTAGGTCGGGTTGCCTAGTGTCTATAAATAGCCCACCCCCTACAACCATAAACGGTTGGATGCTCAGAGTTAGTGTATGGCTTTTGTCGTTTGAGAGCAACCCACCTCGAAGCCTTTGAGAGAGAATTCCTTGCGAGGATAAAGCCCTAAAAACCCAGAGCCAAAGAGTGTTAGGCATCACTTAAGCCTTCCTGTCTGTGTGATCTGAAGACTTATTACACTTGAGGACTGTGAATCCTCCAGCCGGTTAGGCGTCGCGTTCTGAGCATCCAAGAGTCATTGTGGATTGCCGGTGAACGAAGTCTGTGAAGGTTTGGAAGTCTGCCTTGAATACTTACCCGAGTGATTGGGCGAGGACTGGGTGTCCTTAGCTCAAGGGGAATAAGGTGAAGACACAGTCTTCTGAGTTGAATCTCATCAGCCTCCCTAACCAGACGTACATTTGTCACAGCAACTGGAACTGGTCCTACAAATCATTGTCTTCAACGAGTCACTGGTTCTATCCTTCCCATCTCTTTATTTACAGTTGGTCCTTGTGAAGTCATTGTCTGTTTGCATTATCTTTTGTCTTCACTGAGTGACTGCTTGTTCTGATTAGCTTCATACTATCTTCCTACCTGATCCATACTGCCAAGCTGCCATTAGTCGTTGTGCTTTCACTTCATTGAATACTTGACTATGGCTTGCTTAGTGTAGTCTACCTTCCGCTGCATGGTAATAGGTTTATTTCTATCGTCTGTCTTCGAAACTCCCATGTTTTGAAGACTTTGTTAAAATCGCCTATTCACCCCCCTCTAGTCGATCACTAGCACTTTCAATTGGTATCAGAGCAAGGTACTCCCTTGTTCTGTGTGATTCGGTTTAACCACCTGGAGTTTTAGCTATGTCGACTGCAGGGATAATCAAAGTCTCCGCTGTGTGCCCAGTCTCCAATTGTACTGAATATCCCTACTTGAAGAATAAGATGTGATACGTCCATTTTGCATCATGCTTTTATATCGATATTTATTGAATTATGGACTGTTATTTCACTTTATGTCACAATACTTATGGCTATTCTCTCTTATTTTACAAGGTTTACATAAGGAGGGAGAATGCTGGCAGCTGGAATTCTGGGCTAGAAAAGGAGCAAATATTAGAGACCTATTCTTTGCAACTCCAAAAGTCCTGAAACTTCACGGAACATCTTAAAATAAATAAAGAAAAATCCTCGCCAAAGATGAAGGCCAGGGGGGCCACACCCTTCTCACGAGGGTCGGGGGCGCCTCCTAGGGCGCGCCCCCCTACCTCGTGGCCCCCCTGGTGGCTCTCCGACGTCCATCTTCTCCTATATGAAGTCTTTCGATGAGCAAAAAATAAGAAGGAACTTTTCGGGACGAGACTCCGCCGCCACGAGGCGGAACCTTGGCGGATCCAATCTAGTGCTCCGGCAGAGCTGTTCTGCCGGGGATACTTCCCTCCGGGAGGGGGAAATCATCACCATCGTCATCACCAACGCTCCTCTCATCGGGAGAGGGCAATCTCCATCAACATCTTCACCAGCACCATCTCATCTCCAAACCCTAGTTCATCTCTTGTATCCAATTCTTGTCTCAAAGTCCGGGATTGGTGCTAGTAGGTTGCTAGTAGTGTGGATTACTCCTTGTAGTTGATGCTAGTTGGTTTATTTGGTGGAAGATCATATGTTCAGATCCTATATGCATATTATTACCCCTATAATTATGAACATGAATATGCTTTGTGAGTAGTTACGTTCGTTCCTGAGGACAAGGGAGAAGTCTTGCTATGAGTAGTCATGTGAATTTGGTATTCGTTTGATATTTTGATAAGATGTATGTTGTCTAGCCTCTAGTGGTTTTATGTGAACTTCGACTACATAACACTTCACCATTATTTGGGCCTAGAGGAAGGCATTGGAAAGTAATAAGTAGATGATGGGTTGCTAGTGTGACAGAAGCTTAAACCCTAGTTTATGCGTTGCTTCGTAAGGGGCTGATTTGGATCCACATGTTTCATGCTATGGTTTGGTTTACCTTAATACTTTTTTTGTAGTTGCGGATGCTTGCAATAGAGGTTAATCATAAGTGGGATGTTTGTTCAAGTAAGAACAGCACCCAAGCACCGGTCCACCCCCATATCAAATTATCAAAGTATCGAACGCGAATCATATGAACGTGATGAAAACTAGCTTGAAGATATTCCCATGTGTCCTCGGGAGCACTTTTCCTATTATAAGAGTTTGTTCCGGCTTGTCCTTTGCTACAAAAGGATTGGGCCATCTTGCTGCACTTTATTTACTTTTGTTACTTGTTGCTCGCTACAATTTATCCCGTCACAAAACTATCTGTTACCACTTATTTCAGTACTTGCAGAGAATACCTTACTGAAAACCGCTTATCATTTCCTTCTGCTCCTCGTTGGGTTCGACACTCTTACTTATCGAAAGGACTATGATAGATCCCCTATACTTGTGGGTCATCAAGACTCTTTTCTGGCGCCGTTGCCGGGGAGTGTAGCGCCTTTGGTAGGTGGAATTTGGTAAGGAAAAATTTATATAGTGTGCTGAAATTTACTGTCACTTGTTACTATGGAAAGTAATTCTCTGTGGGGCTTGTTCGGGGTATCTTCACCCCGTCCAGTAGACCATGATAGCACGCGTTGCCGCGCCCGTTCATTTTTACAATATAAGAAATGAATTTTTAGATTACTTGATGGTTGGATTGAAAGGTAATGATATGTTTACCAGTACCACAATTTTCCATCTCAACTATGTATTTATCATTGGACATCAAGAAGGAAAAAAAACGACAGTACTTAACAGGTCCCATATTATCTTATTTCGCAAAAGAAGGTACTATATTTTTTTACATGAACATGGGGCAAGAGAAATGAATGTATGTTCACATAAGTGGCATGCAATATAAGCCATTGATTAATTAAAAAAATAGGATCATAGGAAGGAGAAATAAATATCTCAACCTTGCGTTCCAACCGGAAAAAATACAAAAAATAACATGTATATCCTTTCTAGGTTTATATAAGAAAAGGGGTTTACAAAAGCAATACTTTTGTCCATCATTCATTGTGTACCAAAAACAAAAACTATTATCTGGCATGGTGAGGATGTTGCAGGAATAACTGCATAATTCGTCCGAGTAACACTTCCACCTAGCTATAGGCCCTCCCACTTATTTAGTTGCATTTGGACATTTTTTGAGTTATTCATGTATATGGATTCTAATAGCTAGATTGTCAACCTCTATCTTAAATGGTATCATCTGATCATTTATCTCTACTATTTCCTTACTTTGATCTGATCCTGTTCTTCGTGGCCAATATATTTTTGGTTTTGATAGCATTTGGCCGTGTGATATATATTCTTCACTTGCTAACAGAAAGACACATCGTTCTTTCCCATGGACAGGAGTATGTACTAATATTTCTTGCTTCAACCAGCTTGGATTGCAATATTGGTTAGTACAAACTACAAATGGTATATATTTTCAATAAAACAATCATTTGTGATGGATAGTAAGTCAAAAACTAAAAACGCTGAAGAGGGTTTGAAGTGTGCCTGTAAGGGCGTAGAAAGGCAAGTGCGTCAAGCCGCCGGAAGGCACACCAACAAGGACATTATGGCCGCTGCCCGCAGCTCTTAGCTTGACCACACGCAAGACTCAAGCATGTCCCTGTTTGATTTGTGGCTTCCCATCCTATTGGATGCTCCTCGTCTCATCTGCATCTTCCCTTCGCCTAGCACAGAGAAACGACGGAAGTAGGAAGTGGCATAGAAGCTCCGGGGCAGCCAGAGAGTTAAGTGTAACCCGGAGGCCCGGACTCTCTTCTCTGTTGAGCCCTAGGTGAACCACAATCCTGATGCCCCGCCACTGCCACCTGCCAGAAGCCCCATACATGATTACTGATAAACAACTCGCCCTTTCTGAACCAATGCCGGTGTCACTGTCCTCCCTCACTTGCGGCGACCGCGTGAAGTGGAATAGGTCCACGGGGCTCCCACGAAAACAACACCGCAAAACATCACCCATCTCATCTGTACGCCACAGATCCTCGCCGAGGCGGATCCGGCGCTCGCTACCTGGTTTCGTCAAATCGTCTTGGCTCCCCGTCGGTCACCGGTGCAGTTTTATTTTGTGACTTCATTTTTCATGGCGGCTGAGCACTGCTGGCTGGGGAGAGGATAGCCGTGGCGGCGGCGGTCGGAGGATAGAGGAAAGAAAGAAAGATTATTTTTTTAGGAAAGGAAGGAAAGATCTTTTTTTGAGCAAAGAAAGGAAGGAAAGATATAGAAGGATAGGGATAAGCGGAGGTGTGGACCATGTAAACGGGCCCGATGTACTGGCCTGATTAACCACCGCAAACGTAGCTAGTTTAGCGGAGCAGCGGCCCAAGAAACGGCGTGCTAATCAGACGGCCAGGAACGAGGGAGCGATGTGGAGGCTCCTAGGTCGCCCCGTTATATTGTTTCTCAATTGAAAATGAAACTCCTTTTGAATTTCCTTCGGGTATGATGGAAAAACTGCTAGCTAATCCTTTTACAGGAGATGGAACAAAGTATCCTGATGAGCACTTAATATATGTGAATGAAGTTTGTGGATTATTTAAGCTTGCAGGTATACCCGATGATGTTGCTAAGAAGAAGGTCTTCCCTTTATCTTTGAAGGGAGACGCATTGATATGGTATAGGCTATGTGATGATATGAAATCATGGGACTATAAAAGATTGAAGTTGGAATTTCATCAAAAGTATTACCCTATGCATCTTGTTCATCGTGATCGCAATTATATATATAATTTCTGGCCTCGCGAAGGAGAAAGCATCGCTCAAGCTTGGGGGAGGCTTAAATCAATGTTATATTCATGCCCCAATCATGAGCTCCTGAGAGAAATAATTATGCAAAGTTTTTATGCTCGGCTTTCTGATAACAATCGCACCATGCTCGATACTTCTTGTGCTGACTCTTTTATGATGAAGACTATTGAATTCAGATAGAATTTATTGGATAGAATTAAACGCAACTCTGAAGATTGAGACCTCGACGAAGCTAAGGAGTCAGGTATGACACCTAAGTTTGATTGTGTTAAATATTTTATGGACACCGATATTTTCCGTAAGTTTAGCACTAAATATGGACTTGACTCTCAGATAGCAGCTTCTTTCTGTGAATCTTTTGCTACTTATGTTGATCTCCCTAAGGAGAAGTGGATTAAATATCATCCTCCCATAGAAGTAAAAGTAGCTGCACCTATTAAAGTTGAAGAAAAGACTGTCACTTATAATGATCCTGTTGTTCCCACTTCTTATATTGAGAAACCACTGATGGTGTCCTGGACTAGGGGGTACTCACCAAGTCATCTCCCAATCTGTTAGATTGGGCGGAGGACCCCCATGGCCGTATACTCATGGGCCAATTCGGACAGCTGCCACATACATGGAAGATTCTACAAGACTTGGTGATGAAGACAAGGACTCCTCCCCACCGGCGTATTCGGCTAGGACTCTTGTTATCCTAGGCCTCGGGTGCATTATATAAACCGAGGCCAGGCTAGTCGATAGAATATATACATACAATCATACCATAGGCTAGCTTCTAGGGTTTAGCCTCTCTGATCTCGTGGTAGATCTACTCTTGTACTACCCATATCATCAATATTAATCAAGCAGGACGTAGGGTTTTACCTCCATCAAGAGGGCCCGAATCTGGGTAAACATCGTGTCCCCTGCCTCCTGTTACCATCCGGCCTAGACGCACAGTTCGTGACCCCCTACCAGGGATCCGCCGGTTTTGACACCGACATTGGTGCTTTCATTGAGAGTTCCGCTGTGTGATCGGCAAAAGGTTGATGGCTCGCCTGCAGATCAACTGCAACTTTGGCATCTTCGTCACCAGCTCGACTGGTCACCTTGGTTCGACCAAGGACTGCACCCTACCTCCGATCGTCATGTTCGGATGAGGGCCTTTATAAACATCAACTCCGATCTCTATCAAGATCATGGAGGAATCATCCAGGGAGCCCGGGGGCTCAACGTCAACATTGCCCTCGGGCGACCGTGCTGTTTTTCTGGACAGCAGACTTGTGTCCACCGCCACCGCCTCCTCAAGTGTCTTTCTAATGATTGCTTTGCTGGAATTGTGCGGAATTGAGTCTACAACAACCCTGGAAAATTTCGTCGAGTTCCGATGGAGGAATCTCTGGCAATCCACGATATACCAGAGCCCTGTCAAATCTGAACGGGAATCTAGACGAGTTTAGGGCGTGGTGTCCAGCTTCTAGCTCGGACGTCCTTTGGAAAATCCATCCGTTGATCAGCTGCGGAATTCCTATATCTACCACCTCTCAAAATTTCAGCTCGATCCGACCGTCCAAACTCCAGGAACCTTCCGATTAGTGCATCACTTTTCGGATCTGTTTTCTGCGCGAAAACGAATCCGACCCGAGTTTGTCTTTTTTATGAACGGGATTTCGGACATCCCTTTTGAAGTAGGTTTTGTATTGGGTATTGTCTTTTGTTCCCGAACACATCCCACCAACTTTAAGATCTTTTGAACATGATCTTCAACATCATGCTGGTGTCAAACCAGTCCGGCAATATTGCTCCACAGCTGTCGACCTGCGCTAGACACGTCGTCACTTTGTTGGGCCGAGCTCAACTTCTTCGGATCATCATCTCGGCAAGCCGAACAAGAGTCCGGGATCGTGAAGGATAAATCATCACCAACATCGCCGCCCCACGGATTACACGGAGCGGGCATACCGGCATCGCCGCACGGTCGCTTCATCAAGCCGGCATTGACCACGTCACGACCTGCATCGGCAGGGCCGCACTATTGCTTCTTCAAGCTGGTGTCCATCACGCCGACCTACTTCGACATCTCGGCTAGACCGGGGGCTTCGCCATCTCTTCATCAACCTACTCCGAAGACTTCGGCGTCACTAGCCGACCAGCTCCGTCATGTTAGCTGGACCGAGGGCTTTGCCTCGGCGAGCCAACCTTTGCCAGCATCGCCATACCGTCGCTTTATCGCCCATCAGGCAATGGGTGTGCGGATCGAGTCCCAATTTTGGGAATCACCTTTCTTCGGATCGCTACAACAAATAAACCAGGTGCTATTAATCCTAGTATTTTTTGCCTGTTTGGGTTCATTCTTCCCAAGGAATTATTACTCTGGTTTGTCCATCATATGTACACAGGTCTATCAAATGGTGGACGCATTAACGACGGTCGCGTGGTGGTTCTGTCAGTTTCCGTACATAGTCCGGCGAACGCCGCATCCGGAACTCGGACCGACCTGTGAATTCAGGCTTTGCCACGCCTTTACCGCATCACGCCGACGCCCTGCATCGACATTGACTTTGGCGCCAGGCCATATTTCTTTTATTACTCAGTTTGCATAAATTATTTATTATGCAACGATTTTTTTAAATTACTATTATTACTATTATCTCCGGTTTGCACTATTTTTTGTGCACAGGAAAATGATCCGGGGACTTCGTCGTCACCGTGCTATGTCACCACTTCGGTGTGTCGAGCTCTCCGCTCCGCCACCTCGGGACCGGCTTGGGGGATGGAACCTTGTCCCGCATCTAGCTCGGACCGCGTCATCAATGTCGAACACATTAACCAGCTAAGTCGCTTTCATGCTCAAAGCTTTAATTTTTAACTTGTGTTCGGTTCGACTAAGCATTATACTTTTTTGGAAAAAAGTTGCTTGTAAAATTTTTTCATTGACCAAACTTTGTTTGTGACACACATATTCAAATAGCCCGTTTATTTGGGGGCTTCCTTTATGAAGCTTTTCCTCTTGCATATGATTATACTTGTACGGCTTCGTTCCTTGTTCGTGTATTACGCCACAATATGCACCATATTGACTTAAGCGATTTGCAAGCTGGGTTGCCTGGCTCCTGTGCTTACCCTACGTTCCCGATTGTTTGGCTAGGGATTAAAGGGAGCACCTCTGCGATTGTCATGACTGGGTCCTCCGAGCTCTGACCTCAGACTGGGTGAAGCCGAAAGCTAGCGCTCTTATTGTTTTCAATCATGGTTGGCACACAACGGAACTCATGAGTACAAAAAATCTATTGCACAAGTCTCATAATAACAATGAGCACCGAAGAAAGGTATCGGTGGGGGTACTATTTTCTTCAAAGATGCTTCTTACACTTCGCAGTAATATAGCATAAGTTCCCTGAGCGCGCTTTGTCTGTTACAGCCTTATGGCCTGGTTGCCTGGTTATTGGAAACACCGTCGATATTCTCGACAGATGGAGTACATAACACTTTTCGGTCCTTGACCGAAGAGGGAGAAGCCGACGGTCGGTTAAGACGCGTTTAAAGTTCGGTTGAACATAGATATGATATAAGTACTTTGGTACATGCAATCATTCTTTTACCCAAGTCACTTGGAGGCTCTTAAGTTTATTTGAGCCGTTTTATAATAAGTGTTCTTCTTCTTAGTCGTTGCAAAGTTTTATTATTTATCACTCCTTTTTTCGACACGAGTGTGTGGTCACTAGCCGGGGAGCCTAATTTCTCTCTCAAAGCCGTTATAGTTTAGTTTGCTAAGCTGGCCTAACGAGAAGTACTCCACCTTCGGGATAGGAGGTTAAAGCCGTAGGCTTACCCGCTTGAAGTCTTGAGATAGGATGTGTCATGTTAAAGCACGACAGAAGCACCTTTTTTTCTAAGGCCAATTTTCGGATTGGCACCGAACACTTGATCTTGTTCGGACATCAAGTTTTTACTGACGTTTTTTGGTTTTCCAAGCTTGTGGAACTTTTAAACTATTTGTGTGTTTTCAGCACAAGTCTCGCAGTGCAACGCCGGACACCTTTAGGGATTCGGCAAAAACATTCTCAGATATTGCTATATATGCATCGGTTTTGAATTGTGTCTTCGGTCAATAGTTGGGTTGCCCGGCTCCTGTGCTTTCCTCCTACGTTCCGCTTTGTTCGGCTAGGTGTGCAAAGGGAGAACCACTGCGATTGTGATTCCAGCTCGCAAGGTCAAGCACCTCAGTGAAGAAAGTCGAAAACTGACTGTCACAATAGGCGTAAACTGGTCAGCGATCCGATGACTATGTTAAATGACGGGCCGTTCATAACATTGGCCGAAGTGTTTACGGCTTGACCTCGACTGTCACCGAATACTATCGGGGGCTAGTAACTGGCCTCACAAAAAAAATCCTCAATATTTTGCTCTTACATTAGAGCTGAGGTTTCATGATCATGCTTAGCATGACAACCCAAAGAAAGGAACCGATGGCGGGACTATTTTCTTTGGAAGACATTTCTTATGTTACACAAGTAATATAACATATCTCTCCGCGTACCTTTGTTTATAAAACTGTATGGCCAGATTGCCTTGTTTGTCGTAAATCTTTGCCCTCATAAAGGCTTTATGAAGTAAGACAAACACTCCTCGGCTACTGGCCGAGGAGGTGGAAGCTGATGGTCAGTCAACAAAGTTTTGTACAATGCGGATCTGAGCATTAAATGACGTAAAGTATTTGGATACATAGAGTCATTACACATAATTTGTGATTTTACTATGGATATCGATCCTTAATTCGGCCACCCGTGCCCGCATTAAGGCCCGGGGGCTACTGGGCTTCGAGCTTATTATTTACAAATATTAAAGGGGCACATCGATCCCCTGATCTAGTGTTGCCACCCGACCAGTGTCTCGGGAGCTACTGCATTGCCTATCCAATGCAGAAAATTTTAAGTGCAATACAGTTTCCGAGGAGATTTTGATCCTCAGGTTGGTCGGCCGCACCCAACCTGAGTCTCGAGGACTGAGCACGCCGCTTTTTGTGTCCCGAAGTATCCTGCCGAGCTAGGACTTGATCCTCAAGCTGATTTTACAAATCAACCTGAGTCTCAGCGGCAACTGGGATCAGCGGTCTTACGTCATCCTTCAGGTGCATCTCGGGTTTTAAACCGATACACACCTTGAGGGCTACTGGCTATATATCTCGGCAGAGAATAAATTGCACCAATCAAAAATATTGACAAAAAATCGGCCCACAGTCGGGGTGGTGCACCACCTCGGAAGCAGTCCGGCATAAAGCTCGGGCCCAAGTGGCTGGCTCCATAGAGGGCATTTCCAGCATTAAGCTTGGCTAAACTGCTTCAACTTTTTTGGACCAAGATGATCTATGACATCTTGGATATAGTCCGGCGTTGGAGCTTGGACACAGTCCGACGTTGGAGCTCGGATACATTTCGGCGTTGGAGCTCGGAAGCAGTCCGGCATTACCGCTCGGCTGCAAAAGATATCTCGAATGCTATCCGGCGTTAGAGCTCGGACACAAGAGGACACTGCCTCCCGGGAACAACTTCAAACCCGAGGTGTGGCATAAAAATAACAAGGCATTGATAAAGGCCGGAAACTTAAAGGGGCTCCTCGGATACCCGACGTGTAAACTCGTCGAATGCATTTCGGCGATCCTCAAGATCGAAGATGGGAAGATTTGTTGAACCAGTTTTCAAGACCGGCGACCGAAGATGAAGAATAGTTCGGAAGAATCGAGGAGCATCCCTAACTTGAAGACCGGTTCAGGGGGCTACTAACGGTGTCCTGGACTAGGGGGTACTCACCAAGTCATCTCCCAATCTGTTATATTGGGCCAAGGACCCCCATGGCCGTATACTCATGGGCCACTTCGGACAGCTGCCACATACATGGAAGATTCTACAAGACTTGGTGATCAAGACAAGGACTCCTCCCCACTGGCGTATTCGGCTAAGACTCTTGTTATCCTAGGCCTCGGGTGCATTATATAAACCGAGGCCAGGCTAGTCGATAGAATATATACATACAATCATACCATAGGCTAGCTTCTAGGGTTTAGCCTCTCTGATCTCGTGGTAGATCTACTCTTGTACTACCCATATCATCAATATTAATCAAGCAAGACGTAGGGTTTTACCTCCATCAAGAGGGCCGAACCTGGGTAAAACATCGTGTCCCCTGCTTCCTATTACCATCCGACCTAGACGCACAGTTCGTGACCCCCTACCCGAGATCCGCCGGTTATGACACCGACAACCACCTTTCCCTGTTAGAATAAAGGATCATGCTAAAGCTTCAACTGTTGTTCGTAAAAGCAATATTAGAACTTATACACCTCTTGAGCAAGTTAAAGTAGAACCTAATATTGCTATTGTTAAAGATCTCTTGTCTAATAATATTGATGGGCATGTTATTCAGTTCGAAGGTGAAACTGCTAGAATTGCTAAACCTTGTGATAAAGATAAACATAGACCTGTGGTAGGCGTGCCTGTTATTTTTGTTAAAATAGGAGATCATTGTTATCATGGCTGATGTGATATGGGTGCTAGTGCTAGTGTAATACCTATTGACTTATACGAAGAAATTAAGAATGAAATTGCACCTGTTGAGTTAGAAGATATTGATGTTACTATTAAACTTGCTAATAGAGATACTATTGCACCAATTGGAATTGTTAGAGATGTTGAAGTCTTGTGTGGGAAAACTAAATATCCTGCTGATTTTCTTGTTCTTGGTTCCCCACAAGTAGTTTTTGTCCCATTATATTCGGTAGACCCTTCTTAAATACTGTCAATGCTACCATAGACTGCACAAAGAATGTTGTTACTATTGGATTGGATGATATGGTCCATGAGTTTAATTTCTCTAAATTTAGTAAACAACATCGTGAGGAATAATTACCTAGTAAGGATGAAAATATTGGTCTTGCTTCTATTGCCGTACCTCCTAGTGATCCCTTAGAACATTATCTGCTAGACCATGAAAATGATATGTTCATGAATGAAAGAAGGGAAATAGATGAAGTATTCTTTAAACAGGAACCTATTCTGCAACATAATTTTCCTGTTGAAATTTTAGGGGATCCTCCTCCACCCAAGGGTGATCCCGTGTTTGAGCTTAAACCTTTGCCTGATAATCTTAAATATGCTTATCTTGATGAAAAGAAGATATATCCTGTTATTATTAGTGCTAACCTTTTAGAGCATGAAGAAGAAAGATTATTGAAAACTCTAAAGAGGAATCGTGCTGCCATTGGATATACTCTTGATGATCTTAAGGGCATTAGTCCCACTCTATGTCAACCAAAAATAAATTTGGAAGCAGATGCCAAACCAGTTCGTGATCCTCAACGACGTCTGAATCCTAAGATGAAAGAAGTGGTAAGAAAAGAAATACTAAAGCTTTTGGAGGCAGGTATAATCTATCCTGTTGCTGATAGTGAGTGGGTAAGTCCTGTCCATTGTGTCCCTAAGAAGGGAGGTATTACTGTTGTTCCTAATGATAAAGATGAATTGATTCCACAAAGAATTATCACATGTTATAGGATGGTAATTGATTTCCGCAAATTAAATAAAGCTACTAAGAAAGATCATTACCCCTTACCTTTTATTGATCAAATGCTAGAAAGATTATGCAAACATACACACTATTGCTTTCTAGATGGTTATTCTGGTTTCTCTCAAATACCCGTGTCGGCTAGAGATCAATCAAAGACTACTTTTACATGCCCTTTTGGTACTTTTGCTTATAGACGTATGCCTTTTGGTTTATGTAATGCACCTGCTACCTTTCAAAGATGCATGATGGCTATATTCTCTGACTTTTGTGAAAAGATATGTGAGGTTTTCATGGACAACTTTTCCGTCTATGGTTCCTCTTTTGATGATTTCTTGATCAATCTTGATCGAGTTTTGCAGAGATGTGAAGAAACTAATCTTGTCTTGAATTGGGAAAAGTGCCACTTTATGGTTAATGAAGGTATTGTCTTAGGGCACAAAGTTTCTAAAATAGGTATTGAAGTTGATAAAGCCAAGGTTGATGCTATTGAAAAGATGCCATGTCCCAAGGACATCAAAGGTATACGAAGTTTCCTTGGTCACGCTGGATTTTATAGGAGGTTCATTAAGGACTTCTCAAAAATTTCTCGGCCTCTGACTAATTTATTGCAAAAAGATATACCATTTGTCTTTGATGATGATTGTGTAGAAGCATTTGAAATACTTAAGAAAGCATTAGCACTGCACCTGTTGTTCAGCCACCTGATTGGAACCTACCCTTTGAAATTATGTGTGATGCTAGTGATTATGCTGTAGGTGCTGTTCTAGGGCAAAGAGTTGATAAGAAATTAAATGTTATTCATTATGCTAGTAAGACTCTAGACAATGCTCAAAGAAATTATGCTACTACTGAAAAAGAGCTTTTAGCAGTTGTATTTGCTTGTAATAAGTTCAGATCTTATATTGTTGATTCTAAAGTAACCATTCAAACTGATCATGCTGCAATTAAATATCTTATGGAAAAGAAAGATGCTAAACCTAGACTTATTAGATGGGTTTTCTTGCTACAAGAATTTGATTTGCATATTGTTGATAGAAAGGGAGCTGAGAACCCTGCTGCAGACAACTTTTCTAGGTTAGAAAATGTTCTTGATGACCCACTACCTATTAATGATAGCTTTCCCGATGAACAATTAAATGTTATAAGTACTTCTCGTAGTACTCCATGGTATGCTGATTATGCTAATTATATTGTTGCTAAGTTTATACCACCTAGCTTCACATACCAGCAAAAGAAAAAGTTTTTCTATGATTTAAGACATTACTTTTGGGATGACCCACATCTTTATAAAGAAGGAGTAGATGGCATTATTAGACGTTGTGTACCTGACCATGAACAGGAACAGATCCTACGCAAGTGTCACTCCGAGTCTTATGGAGGACACCACGCTGGAGATAGAACTGCACGTAAGGTATTGCAATCTAGTTTTTATTGTCCTACTCTCTTCAAGGATGCCCGTAAGTTTGTCTTGTCTTGTGATGAATGTCAAAGAATTGGTAATATTAGTAGACGTCAAGAAATGCCTATGAATTATTTACTTGTTATTGAACCATTTGATGTTTGGTGCTTTGATTATATGGGACCTTTTCCTGCCTCTAATGGATACACACATATTTTAGTTGTTGTTGATTATGTTACTAAGTGGGTAGAAGCTATTCCAACTAGTAGTGCTGATCATAACACTTCTATTAAAATGCTTAAGGAAGTTATTTTCCCGAGGTTTGGAGTCCCTAGATATTTAATAACTGATGGTGGTTCACACTTTATTCATGGTGCTTTCCGTAAAATGCTTGCTAAATATGATGTTAATCATAGAATTGCATCTCCTTATCACCCTCAGTCTAGTGGTCAAGTAGAGTTGAGCAATAGAGAGCTCAAATTAATTTTGCAAAAGACTGTTAATAGGTCTAGAAAGAATTGGTCCAAGAAACTTGATGATGCATTATGGGCTTATAGAACTGCATACAAAAATCCTATGGGTATGTCTCCATATGAAATGGTTTATGGAAAAGCATGTCACTTACCTCTCGAACTAGAACGTAAGGCATATTGGACTATTAAAGAGCTTAACTATGATTTTAAACTTGCCGGTGAGAAGAGGTTATTTGATGTTAGCTCACTTGATGAATGGAGAACCCAAGCTTATGAAAATGCCAAGTTGTTTAAAGAAAAAGTTAAAAGATGGCATTACAAAAGGATACAAAAGCGTGAGTTTAATGTAGGTGATTATGTATTGCTATACAACTCTCGTTTAAGATTTTTTGCAGGAAAACCTCTCTCTAAATGGGAAGGCCCCCATGTTATCGAAGAGGTCTATCGTTCCGGTGCCATAAAGATCAACAACTTCGAAGGCACAAATCCGAAGGTGGTAAACGGTCAAAGAATCAAACATTATATCTCAGGTAATCCAATAAATGTTGAAACCAATATTATTGAAACCGTAACCCCGGAGGAATACATAAGGGACACTTTCCGGAACGTTTCAAACTCCGAAAAGGAATAGGTATGTGGTACGGTAAGTAAACCGACTCCAAAATAATTTTTAAGGCAATATTTCTCCGTTTTGGAATATTTAGAAAAATAGAAAAATAAGTAGCAGTCCGGGAAGGACACGAGGGCCCCAAGAGGGTGGTGGGCGCGCCCTACCCCCCTGGGCGCGCCCCCTACCTCGTGAGCACCTCGTGTGCCTTCCGGACTCTGTTTTCTTGCACGTTACGTATTTTGGTTGGTAAAAATTCATTATATAATCTCCCGGAGGTTTTGACTCCCTTATCACGCAAACCTCCTCTGTTTTTGTTTTCGAGCTGTTGCTGCTGCAGATTAGAGCAAGATGTCTTCTCAAGAGTCAATTGGGGAGAGTCGGGTATCTAATTCGACACCGGAACCAAGGGCAAACAACAACGCTGACCACTTTGGGCCTGCAACGGAGGAGGATATGGAGGCCGACTTGATGAGGGTAGATTCCATGGAGGATCAAGAAGTCACCTCTCTCTTCCGAGCTAGATTCCCGATGGGGGAACCATAGAGCTCAGCCATTCCAAACTCGGTTATCCCTTCCAATGTTAGATTTCTTTCTTATGAAATATGAAGAGGAGTGTCACTTGTTCTCCCGCAGCTATTCAACACCCTTGGGTGCAAGGAGCTTTAGCTGTCACAGGAAAGCTTCGTAAGGAAATAATGGACCTCAAGCAGCAAGTCAATAAGCTCGAGGAGGAGAACCGTATCCTGAGGGGAATAATCGCCAAGAATATTACACCAACAACAAAGAAGGAGACATAATCACATGGGTATGGGCACTCCCCTTGGCAACTGCCAAGCTTGGGGGAGTTGCCCCGGTATCGTATCACAGTCACAACTCCTATCTTTACCGTTTTTTCTTAGTTTGATCCTATTAGTAGTATCTTGATCTAGTAGAATAAGGTTTATGGCATGATCTAGTTTTGAGTTTGCTTTATGATCTCTATATGTAATCGATTCCGTGAGCTATATATAATAAAGATTAGTGTTGAGTCAAGGGCTTGATTATTTTGCCATGATCTTGGATGAATAAAACAAAAGAGAAAAAGAATAAAAAGAAGCAAAGAGTTCATATTGATCTTATTAAGAGTTATGACTTCACATAGAAAGAGTATGATGATTAAAAGTTGTTGGAAGTTGGCAGACATAGCTTTGGTCATTGTTGCAATTAATAGGAAGCAATAAGGAAAGAGAGGTTTTCACATATAGATATACTATCATTGACATCTTTTATGATTGGGAGCACTCATTAAAATATGACATGCTAAAGAGTTGATGTTGGACAAGGAAGACAACGTAATGAGTTATGTTTTTCTTATATATGAGATAAAGTATGTTGTCATTGATCCTCTAACTTGTTGAGCTTGCCTTTCCCCCTCATGCTAGCCAAATTCTCAGCACCAAGTAGAAATACTACTTGTGCTTCCAAATACCCTTAAACCAGTTTTGCCATGAGAGTCCATCATATCTACCTATGGATTGAGTAAGATCCTTCAAGTAAGTTGTCATCGGTGCAAAGCAATAAAAATTGCTCTAAATATGTATGATTGATTGGTGTGAGAGAAATAAGCTTTATATGATCTTGTGATGTGGAAGTAATAAAAGTGACGGATTGCATAATAAAGGTTCATATCACAAGGGGCAATATAAAGTGACGTTCTTTCGCATTGAGATTTTATACATCCAACCATAAAAGCGCATGGCAACCTCTGCTTCCCTCTGCGAAGGGCCTATCCTTTATTATTATCTTCTACCTTATGCAAGAGTCATGGTGATCTTCACCTTTTCTTTTTCATTTTATCCTTTGTCAAGCTCAGCATGTTGGAAAGAACATGATATATATATTTAGGGGAGCATGAACCATTATTGTTGACATTACCCTTGAGGTAAAAGCTTGTGGGGCAAAACTCTAAGCCCCTATCTTTCTCTGTGTCCGATTAAAACTCCGTAACCACAAGTATCGCGTGAGTGTTAGCAATTATGGAGGACTAAATGATAGTTGAGTATGTGGACTTGCTTTTTAGCTCTGACATAGACTCTTTCCGATGTTATGGTAAACTGCAATTGTTTCAATGACTGAGATTATAGTTTATCGGAGCCCAATAAGGTTTATGATTTATACTTTTGCATTATGAATAGATCATCACTTGAACATAAGTAATCATATGACAAAATCTATATATGTTGCTGCTATGAGAATAATCATGATGCCTTCATGTCCGTATTTTATTTTTATCGACGCCTCTACCTCTAAACATGAGGACATATTTATTGTTATCGGCTTTTCGCTTGAGGACAAGCGAGGTCTAAGCTTGGGGGAGTTGATACGTCCATTTTGCATCATGGTTTTATATCGATATTTATTGAATTATGGACTGTTATTTCACTTTATGTCACAATACTTATGGCTATTCTCTCTTATTTTACAAGGTTTACATAAGGAGGGAGAATGCCGCCAGCTGGAATTCTGGGCTGGAAAAGAAGCAAATATTAGAGACCTATTCTGCGCAACTCCAAAAGTCCTGAAACTTCACGGAACATCTTAAAATAAATAAAGAAAAATCCTCGCCAAAGATGAAGCCCGGGGGCCCACACCCTTCTCACGAGGGTGGGGGGCGCCCCCCCTAGGGCGCGCCCCCCTACCTCGTGGGCCCCCTGGTGGCTCTCCGATGTCCATCTTCTACTATATGAAGTCTTTCGATGAGAAAAAAATAAGAAGGAACTTTTCGGGACGAGACTCCGCCGCCACGAGGCGGAACCTTGGCGGATCCAATCTAGAGCTCCAGCAGAGCTGTTCTGCCGGGGATACTTCCCTCCGGGAGGGGGAAATCATCACCATCATCATCACCAACTCTCCTCTCATCGGGAGAGGGAAATCTCCATCAACATCTTCACCAGCACCATCTCATCTCCAAACCTTAGTTCATCTCTTGTATCCAATTCTTGTCTCAAAGTCCGGGATTGGTGCTAGAGGTTGCTAGTAGTGTTGATTACTCCTTGTAGTTGATGCTAGTTGGTTTATTTGGTGGAAGATCATATGTTCAGATCCTATATGCATATTATTACCCCTCTGATTATGAACATTAATTTGCTTTGTGAGTAATTACGTTCGTTCCTGAGGACAAGGGAGAAGTCTTGCTATGAGTAGTCATGTGAATTTGGTATTCGTTTGATATTTTGATAAGATGTATGTTGTCTAGCCTCTAGTGGTGTTATGTGAACGTCAACTAGATAACACTTCACCATTATTTGGGCCTAGAGGAAGGCATTGGGAAGTAATAAGTAGATGATGGGTTGCTAGAGTGACATAAGCTTAAACCCTAGTTTATGCGTTGCTTCGTAAGGGGCTGATTTGGATCCACATGTTTCATGCTATGGTTAGGTTTACCTTAATACTTTTGTTGTAGTTGCGGATGCTTGCAATAGAGGTTAATCATAAGTGGGATGTTTGTTCAAGTAAGAACAGCACCCAAGCACCGGTCCACCCACATATCAAATTATCAAAGTATCGAACGCGAATCATATGAACGTGATGAAAACTAGCTTGAAGATATTCCCATGTGTCCTCGGGAGCGCTTTTCCTATTATAAGAGTTTGTTCCGGCTTGTCCTTTGCTACAAAAGGATTGGGCCATCTTGCTGCACTTTATTTACTTTTGTTACTTGTTGCTCGTTACAATTTATCCCGTCACAAAACTATCGGTTACCACTTATTTTAGTACTTGCAGAGAATACCTTACTGAAAACCACTTATCATTTCCTTCTGCTCCTTGTTGGGTTCGACACTCTTACTTATCGAAAGGACTACGATAGATCCCCTATACTTGTGGGTCATAAAGATGCGCATGCTTCTTGAAGCCATCGATGCCGACCTCTGGTAAGTCGTCAAGAATGGTGTTCCCAAGGTTGGTGAAGGTGTCACCGCTGCTGATGTCAAGAAGTTCATTCAACTGGACTCCACTGCCAAGAACATCATCTGTGGTCATTTGACCAAAGGACAGTATGGCCGTGTGAGTGCTCTGGAAACATCTAAGCTAGTCTGGGACTGGCTCTCCAAGGTCAACGAAGGCGTCTCAACCTAGAGAGCTCAAAGAATCAGTGTCCTTCGCAACCTCTTCAACCACTTCAAGAGAAATGACAATGAGAATGTTTAGCTCATGTTTGATCGACTCATTGACATCACAAATGAACTTCAAGCCCTTGGCGCTACTGAGATCACCAAGCATGAAGTCGTCAAGACACTCCTGAGATCACTTGACAGCTCGTTTGACACCCTAGCCCTGATGATTCAAGAACGTCCTGACTTCAAGACACTCGATCCGTCTGACATACTTGAAAGGCTCAACACACATGAGTTTCAGCTTTCTGAGAAAAGAGACATCTACGGTCCCAACTATGGGCGAACTCGTGCCCTGAAGGCAAAAGCTGTCTCCTCATTTGAAGAAGAATCTGACAGCAGTTCTGATTATCCTTAAGACATTGGAAAGGAGCTTGCTATGCTTGTGAAGCAGTTTCAAAAATTCACTAAGAAGAAAGGCTTCAGATAGTCTTCACGATCAAGCTCAAGGAATGATGAAGCTTCTGCTCATGACTACAAGAAGAGAACATGCCACAAGTGCAAGAAACCTGGCCACTAAATCTCTGAGTGTCCGCAGTGGGACAATGAGAACAAGAAGAAGAAGAAGAGCAAGGAGTATGATTCTGATGACAAGAAGAAGAAGAAATACTCAAAGTCTTCTTCCAAGTCCTCCTCAAAGTCTTCATCACACAAGAAGAGCTCATCTGGCAAGGCTCGTGCGTTCGTTGGCAAGGAAATGGATTCAGAGGAGGAGTCCGATTCTGGCGTTGCAAGTCTGGCTACAACATACGTTGCCAAGTCCATCTTCAACACTGAAGACAATGGCTTCATCGCCGACGCTGATGGAAATGACAAGGACTACTCCGCTCCCACCTACTGCTTCATGGCACGCGGTGCCAAGGTAAACACACGCACTACTCACAATCAAACATCCAGTGAAGATGATTCTGATTGTGGTTCCAAACCCAGCTACAAAACACTTGCTAAAATTGCAACTGAACAACAGAAAGCTATGGAACATATTCAAAAACTGTTAGACAAAAGCGATGACCTGTTAGACGCTGAAATGACTCGATCTCAGTCCTTAATTGAAGACATAAAAAACCTTCATGTTAAGTATGAGGAACTTGAAAGTCGTCATGAAATGCTCTCAACAACTCATGAAAAGCTTTCCTATGATTATCTTCAAAGGAAGCAAGATTTTGAGAAATTGAGAGCGGCTCATGAAGATCTTCAAAAGGAAAACAAGTCACTTCGCGCCAAACAGATCAGTTCCGCTCAGGAAGGATTTGAACCACCATGTCTTAAATGCATTGAGCGTGACAACACTACTTCTGTTGCTGGATGTTCTACTGCTGCTACTATTGCGATATCTTCAACTGTTAATGTGGTAACTAACCCCTCTGCTGAGGATACCACTGCTATTGCTGATGAAAATGCTAGGTTGAAGACATTGCTTGAAACAGGGATGTACAAAAGTCTCAAAGGGCATCAGACACTATGTGATGTCCTCAAAAGGCAGATCCTGAACCGAAACCCTAAGAAAGAGGGTCTTGGGTTTGAAAGGAAAATGAATACAGATGGCTCTTACTGGAAACCTGAGCAGTACCCCAAAACCACATGGGTTGCTGCAAAGGAACCATCAGTGGATCCATCCACCCCGTCTGGCTTCACTTGTGCTAATCCCATTGTAATTGATGAATCCTTTGATGCAAACTATAAACTGTTTAAGAATTAGAATGGTGAAGTGTTTGCCAGGTATATTGGTACTAACTGCAGGAATGGGCCACCTATGAAGAAAGTCCGAGTGCCGAAAAAGTGGTTGGAGAATCTTCCTGTGAATGTTGTTATGACACCACAAGTGAAGAAGACAAACCCCAGACCACAGGCTTCATATGGTCCAAAGGCTTCATACAGACAAAGGACACACCTGAGTCGCACTAACACAAATGTTTTGCAGGGAAACCATACTCAGGCCTATGAATATAAGTGCGTTTCATCAAACCGCCATGTTCATAAGACCAAGAACTACTCTCCTTATCCTTATGAGTACTATTGTCCACCTTCAAGACTATTTTCTAGGGCTCCAAAGCCAAAGTTCTCAGATGCTACACTTAGACTCATTGCTTCGAAGCCACCCTTGAAAATGTGGGTGGCTAAGAAAGCTTAACTCTCTTTTGCAGGGAAGGGTCTCCAGCCGAAAATCAAATTTGTCTGAAGCTATTGCTGGGGACCTTAAACTTCTTGTAGGGCGCAAGATCATATACCCAAATGGTCTTATTATGTATTTTGTTCCTGAATCGCTTGCTACTTGCCCTATCAGTCCTAACCTCGATCTAAGCTTTCATAATCCACTTGCTCGTCAAATGTTTATGCTTCACAATTCTCTTCGTGAAGACTATCCCCCTAACTGCACTTTAGGGTATGACACTAGCTGCTTCAGAATGGATTATTGATAGTGGGTGTACTAATCACATAACTGGCAAGCGAAGTCTTCTCATGGACTCAACTTTACGTCCATCTGACAAGAGTCACATCACATTTGCTGATATTGGTAAAAGCAAGATATTCGGTCTAGGTAGAGTTGCAATCTCAAGGGATCAACACATGGATAAAGTAATGCTTGTTGAATCCCTTGGTTTCAACTTAATGTATGTCTCAATGCTTTGCGATTTAAACATGATTATGATATTTGAAAAATGTCGTTGCCTTGTTCTAATGGAATCTGACAAGTCTCTAGTCTTTGAAGGGTATCGGAAAGATGATTTGTATGTCATAGATTTCTCAGCAGGACCACAACTTGCCGTATGTCTTCTAGCAAAAGCTTCAGAATGCTGGCTCTCGCATCGGAGGCTAGGGCATGCTAGCATGAGGAACTTACACACTCTTGCAAACAAGAAACATGTCATATGCATCAAGGATGTCAAGTTCAAGAAGGATCACTTATGCGGTGCCTGTGAAGCTGGAAAGATGACGAGGGCCAAGCATCCCTCGAAGACGATCATGACAATGACTCAACCCTTCGAACTACTACACATGGACCTCTTCGATCCCACTCACTACTCAACTCTTACTACTACTGCATGTCTCTATGGCTTTGTCATTGTTGATGATTATTCAAGATATACTTGGGTGCATATAGTCCTCTACAAGACTGAAGTGCAGGATGTCTTCAGACGCTTCGCCAATCGAGCCATGAACAACTATGGTGTCAAGATCAAGCACATCAGAAGTGACAATGGCACTGAATTCAAGAACACTGGCCTCGACACTTATCTTGATACTTTGGGCATCACTCATGAATTCTCAGCTTCGTACACGCCGTAGCAGAATGGCGTCGTGGAACGCAAGAACAGAACACTTATTGAGATGGCCCGGACGATGCTCGATGAATATAAGACTCCAAGAAAGTTCTGGCCTGAAGCCATTGATACTGCATGCCATATCATCAACCGTGTTTATCTTCACAAGCTTCTGAACAAAACATCCTATGAGCTCCTCACTGGTAAGAAGCCAAATGTCGGTTACTTCAGAGTATTTGGTGCCAGGTGCTGGATCAAGGATCCACATCACACTTCAAAATTTGCACCGAATGCACATGAAGGTTTTATGCTTGGATACGGAAAGGACTCGCACTCCTACAGAGTCTTCAACCTCTTTCACTATAAAGTGGTTGAAACTATGGATGTGCGGTTCGATGAGACTAACGGCTCGCAAAGAGAGCACCTGCCAAATATGCTAGATGCAGTTCCATCTAGTGAATCCATCAAGCTTATGGGAACTGGAGAAATCATACCGTCTGAAGCTCAGCCTGAAGAGGAACTCATCATCTCTGCACCTGATCAACTTGAAGACTATGCTGAGCCTGAAGACAATCCTTCTAACGATGACAATGATCAGCAAGAGCAAAATCTTCATCATGTTCATCCTCGTGTTGCAAATGAAGTATAGATTGAGAGAATAATTGATAGCATCAATGCACCAGGTCAACTCACTCGATCAAGGGAAACACAGCTAGCAAATTTCTGTGGGCACTTCGCATTCGTCTCAATATCTGAACCTAAGAAAGTTGATGAAGCCTTCATGGAACCTGAATGGATTCAAGCTACGCAAGAAGAGCTTCAACAGTTTGAGTTGAATAATGTATGGGAACTGGTCAAGCGTCCTGATCCTCGTAAGCACAATATCATAGGCACTAAATGGATATATCGCAACAAGCAAGATGAGCATGGTCAAGTTGTCAGAAACAAAGCTCATCTCGTTGCTCAAGGATACACTCAAGTTGAAGGAATTGACTTCGATGAAACATTTTCTCCCGTGGCTAGGCTTGAAGCTATACGCATACTGCTGGCCTATGCAAATCATCATAACATTCTTCTGTATCAAATGGATGTGAAGAGCGCTTTTCTCAATGGCAAGATTGAATAAGAAGTGTATGTTGCACAACCGCCTGGCTTTGAAGATCCAAAACATCCTGACATGGTTTACAAGCTCAACAAGGCACTGTATGGCCTTAAACAAGCCCCTCGAGCTTGGTATGACACACTCAAAGACTTCCTGAAGAGCAAAGGCTTCAAACCTGGTTCCCTGGTTCCCACTCTCTTCACGAAGACATATGATGGTGAACTGTTTGTGTGCCAAATATATGTGGATGACATTATCTTCGGGTGCACCAACCAGAAATACAGTGATGAGTTTGGATATATGATGCAAGAGCAATATCAGATGTCCATGATGGGTGAGCTGAAGTTCTTCCTTGGTCTTCAAATACGTCAGCAACGCAACGGCATCTTCATATCTCAAGAGAAATACCTCAAAGATTGCCTAAAGAAGTTTGGAATGCAAGAATGCAAAGGGTACACGACGCCAATGCCAGCTAAACACCATCTAGGCCCCGACGACAATGGTAAAGAGTTCGATCAAAAGGTATACCACTCCATGATTGGTTCCTTGCTTTATTTATGTGCATCTAGGCCAGATATTATGCTTAGTGTTTGCATGTGTGCTCGATTCCAAGCGGCACCAAAGGAATCGCATCACTTAGCTGTGAAGCGAATTCTTCGATATTTGGCTCACACCCCAACACTAGGATTATGGTATCCAAAGGGCTCAGAGTTTGATCTAGTTGGATTCTCAGATGCTGATTATGCTGGTGACAAGGTGGATCGCAAGTCTACATCAGGCACATGTCACTTTCTGGGACGATCACTTGTTTGTTGGTCTTCAAAGAAGCAGAACTGTGTATCTCTCTCCACTGCTGAATCTGAATACATTGCTGCTGGATCTTGCTGCGCTCAACTTCTATGGATGAAGCAAACACTCAAAGACTATGGCATCCATCTGAAGCACGTGCCACTCTACTGCGACAACGAGAGCGCCATCAAGATTGCTAACAACCCAGTTCAGCACTCAAAGACAAAGCACATTGAAATTCGTCATCACTTTCTCAGAGATCATGTCATGAAGGAAGATATTGATATCATACACGTCAACACTAAAGAGCAACTGGCAGATATCTTCACAAAGCCCTTGGATGAGAAAAGGTTTTGCAAGTTACGGTGTGAGCTAAATATCTTGGAATCCTCAAATGTCCTATGATCAGGCACACTTCCTAACACTTGTGCATGTTGATGGCTTAGATGTGCAACACACAAAGTAACATATGTCTTCAATCAATGAAGACTTACATTCTGAGTGTGAATACATTAATGTGGAATTTGACTTCGGAGCGCCATGATAATTGTGCGTCGTGTCTGGGTCTAATACTTCCTATACGGTGGGTAACACCACCACCAAATTCTTCCCTAAGAAGTGTTTCTCACATGGCGTTACATTTGCAAAGTCTTCGCTTTCTGTTTGTCTTCAATGTTAACATGGCTTCACGTTTATCTTCAACCTACTGCTTTGGTTTTTGTTCTCTACAACATTCACTTATAGCTATGACTTCTTGCTGAATCTTTTGAACTAAGTGAATGTGATCGGACCCTAACCCCTCTATGCTTCTTTCTTAAGTCTATCTATCCAAATCATGTGCATTCTATTGACACTGTCAAAATGTCTTCTCTGCGTCCTTGTCAGCAGAAGACACATAGACAAACATTGATCCGTTTTCAATGCTAAATCCTTCCACCTGAAACCCGGAGAAGTGAGAACAACCACCCGACAATCCAGGCGTGTGTGGGAACGTGGAACAACCTCCAATGTGTTGCATGATAGCCACGTGTCCTTCAGATGTGAACCGCCAGGGGCACCTGTGTAATAACACTGTGCCGTCCCTGTCCGTATAAATACACGCCTCACCCCAGTCATTATATCTTCTTCCACTCTCGCACAAACCCTAGCGACACTGCTAGCCCTCGATGACGCCGGCGACGAAGGGCTTAGCTGCCGCGACCTCACCGACGCCGTCCTCACGCTGGCCGCGGACATCGTCTTCTCCGCCGTCGCCGTAGGTGTCCTCCGTCGCCAAGTTAGGGCACGGAAGATCGAACTTCTCGGCCTCCTCTCCCACTCCGTCTAGCAGTTCCTTGTGTGGTAAATAAAACCTCCTTTTTTACAGTCCTTTTGATCCGATAGATTCATCCTTTTCAACCACAAGTAGTTTCTGTTCACACAAGTTGGATCTATCTCATACTGCATCTCATAACATTCCTAGTATATTCACTTATGCTTCACAAAGTAGTTAGATTCCTCACTTGTACTTACTCGTGGATTCGTACAAATCTGGAACCAACTCTCTACCTATGAGTGAATGTCTTCGCACTATGAGGTCAATGTCTTCTAAACTGATTTATCTTCAAAATCTTCTGAGAATGCATATGACCTCTTCCCCTTCCCTCGCACCTTTAATGCTATCACAGGTACATGTCCGTGGGAGAATCCCTTGGTTCTCATAGTCTGCATTCATTTGCAGAGTTCTTACAGCATCATATAAATTCTCCTGAAGCCAATTCTTGTCTGACCAGTAGACGGAAGACTTTGACAGCTTTGAAGCCTTTCAGTCTAAACTTCATGGCACCGAAAAAATCTGCAAGGAAGGGTGGCAGACAGCGTCGTGGCAACACCTCAAGAGATTTTTCTCCTGACCTCTATGAGTTGTACAAGACAGATCCAGAGGAGGACTACAATCAGCGGAAAACCCGAATCCAGTGGATTCGAAGATATTGGGAAGAACAATGGTTCAAGTACAGGTTCGTGACCCAGGAGTATGCCGAGAAAAACACCATCAAGCGACCGTGGGGAGACATCTTGTAGAGAAATCTTCAACCCAGATCCAGAGCTGAAGCCATTGAATAAGGCTTCTATCCTTGCATGGTCCGTGGACCACATCGTGCCGATACAAACCCCTCTTCGCTGCTATGGTGCCGTGACGACAATCTGTTCAAGCGCAACTTCCTGTTTGCCAAGAACTCGGCCAAAGCAAACAAGAAGTCATGGGGACTAGACTTCAATCCAGGACCCTCTGCTCCTAGTGCTGACGGCACACGCGAAGCTGAACCCAATCTAGTTGGGCCCTTCTATAAGTTAGGTCTCATTACTCACATACAGGTTCAAGGGGCAGTCGTGGATCAACCTGCAGACGATGCTGAATCTGACGAAGCACCTGCACCACCAAAGCCAAAGAAGCTGAAGAAACCTAAGGCTTCGAAGCCTGCCCCTGCACCAAAGGTTTCACGGGCGAAGCCTCTGGCAACTGCACCTCCTGAACACAGTGTGCAGTCTGAAGATCTGTCATGCATCTCCAAGCCCTCCAAAGTGAAGATGCCCATGCAACCCAGCAGCCAAGCACTGACCCCTACTGCTGTTCTGCGCAACGAGAATGACGCCATTGATCTGTCCAGCGACGATGACCTTGGCGATGACGCTCTTGAGCAGTTGATCAAGAGCAGGCAAGAGGCAGAAATCTTCAATGACCTTCCTCTCTTTGATGTTAAAATCATCAACACGTTCATTGATGAGTGGTTTGACAGCCCAAATGTTAGCTTTGATGATCTTCAGCTTCCCATTGGCCTCAGTGTTGCCTTCCATGGAGCCATTGCTGCTAAGCTGGCTCTAGCTCAGAAAATTGTCGAGCTGAAGCATAAGATAGATTATGAAAAATCTCAGTTCAAGAAGCATATGGCCAAGCTCAATGTTGAAGACATTCAGAACTTCCAGACCATGATGCATGAGCTCAAGGAAGCATTCCGAACCAAACGCGAAGAAGCCAAAGGTTCTCGTGAGCGCATGAAGGATCTTGCTGCTAAATGTGTTCAGGGATACAATGAAGCTGAAAAGCGCAAGGCCTTGGGGCGACCAGGCATCGACCCCAGAATGGCGGCCAAGAAGAAGAAGCCAGCTGTGGCAGAACCCGAAGCACCAAGGCAGGAAGTACATCCAATTATCTTCCCAGCCAGTATGACAGGATCGAAGCCTAAGGTCCCCACAGTGGCTTCAGAACCGAAGAAAACAAGGGCAGCTGAAGCTGAAGCCAGAAAGCGCAAAACCAAGGCCACCACTGATGATGCTCCTCCAGCTAAGAAACGCAATACCAAGAAGAGAGATCGGGCTACTCCCACAGAGCCCCTTGAGGTCGAGCCAATCTCAGTGGCTCGTCCTGCATCTGAAAATCAAGAACGCCAAGTGGTAGTTCATGAGCCTACTTCCACACAGGCTCCTGAAGCTGAAGACAATCCAGCTATTGACCCCACCGTAGCTGAAGACATTGGTCCTCACGACAATGTTGAAGATGATGAAGTCCTTCCTCAGATCGAGCACCAGTTGGTATCATCGCCCGTGCTCACGCATAGCGAACTCATCAGCATTGGTCGTCCTCTGACGCCAACTGCTTAGGATGCATCGTGGGCTGATCACCCACAACGACAAGACACCCCAAGTTCTCCCCAACCACAAGTCACCTCACCCGTGCAAGATGACGATGACTTTGAGGCCTAGCAAAGTCCATCTCCGCAACCGTCGCCAGCATTACGCAGGCTTCGCAAAGGACCGAGGCCTCAAGTCACTCCCACTATGCACGTGTCAGAGTCTGAAGCCAAAACCGCTGAAGACATTCCGGCTGCATCAGCCGATGAAAGAGAAGAACCAAGAGTTGAACTCGAAAGAGTTGCTACACCCCCGTCCCACCAAGCTGTTGTTCTAGAGGAGAACGTGTCCGACCCTCCAGCTTCTGAAGTGGAGGTTAACAATCCTGAGGCGGCCACCAACATCAACACTGAAGCCAATGACGTTGTCATGGCTGAAGCTAATGTGGCGCCTGAAGCTACTGCGGTGCCAGAAGTACAAGCGCTTGAAGCCACTGCAGCGCCCGAAGCCACTGCTGAAGCACCTGAGGTGCAAGAACCTAAAGCCAATGTGGCCCCTGAAGCCCATGTCAACGACAATGCCAGTGCTCATGTTCCCCCTCCAAGACCTCACACCATTGAGCTGGCATTTGATCGTGGTAAGCCTGTTATGGTACGATGGCCCATTCTGACTCCTCCACCTGCGGCGGGTCCACAATTTGACTATCATGTCGAGTATAGACCTCCCGTCCAGAAGCCCAAGCCAAGACTTCCACGATTCCCAGGCACTGCAACTTCACCTGGGGTCTTCAATGTGAATGGCTTCGTGGCACACAACACCTTCTTCAACAGCGCCAAGAACCCTTACACCAAACCTCGCATTGCATTAGATCAGTTCTGGAGCTATCAACAGCGCAGCTACTATTCCTGCCTCTTATACAATCAAGGGCACATATTTCCACATATGCGTCTCGACACTGAAGCTATAGCTAGCCTGCCCTGCCTTGAAGAAGCGTTGGATTGCTTCAGAGATGTTGGACTGCTGCAATTTGTCACAGATAAGGAACACTGAAATGAAGAGCTTCCGCTACAGTTCTATGCAACTCTTCACATTCGAGGCTACAACAGGGATCAAAAGACTTGGGTCCTTGAGTGGATGACAGGCAATGTCCGTCATGAAGCCAAAGCTCTTGATATCATTGAGCTCACAGGCCTGCCCACTCCTGGTGAATACTATGAGCCAGGTTGTCAACAACACAGAAAGCTTTGGAGAGCATTTTTCAAAAGCCAGAACCCAACATGAGTCAAATGCTGAGCATGATGAAGCCTTTGCCTCACGACGCTGAATACCTGTCTGAATTCTTTATTGAATACCTAGAGTATCTGCCTCGCACCATTTACCATATCATCAGAAAGACTCTATGGCCTATCAAAGGACATTCATCTACAGCGAAGCTTGAAGGAGCAATGAAAATTTTGGTTTTCTATATCTTCAATGGCATCAGCTTCAATGCTCAAGACTTCTTCATCAGACAGGTGGCTGCATCAGGCTCTGACATTTTTGGTCTAAAGTTTTATGCTCCATGGGTAATGCGCCTTATCAAGCTTCACTCTGCAATCAACTATCAGCCATCTGCGCGCAATCATCTTGTCTTCTTGCCAGAGGTTGATCTGTCTGTTGAACCTCTTTACCCAGAGCCTGCTAAGGATCCCATTTATCTTCACAATGTTGATCACCAAAGCTTCACCCAGCCTATCGAAGGAGTTCAGGCAGTCTCGCGCGTTTATCCCTTGGCTGGCAACACACGTGCCCCTCGCGCTCAAACTGACGCCACTGGTAGCACCATTGCGCAAAGGCCTCGAAGGCGATCTCGTGTTCTAAATGACCGAGAGCTTCTCGTCGTGCTACACCAGAAATAGGACAAACATCACGACTGGCTTAAGCGTCAGATGCAAAGCCTCTTGGTGGATATCAACCGCATTCGCAATCTTGCCACCAAGAATGCCTTTGTCACTCATGAAACCTGTCGGAGGTCGTGGAAGAGTTTGACATTACTTAGTGCTGAAGCTGATCTGCAAGACGATGGCTTCACCGAACGATTCAAGTTTGACTCAAATCCTCCCAGGAATGCTCACTTGCGTCGGACTCCCTCACTTGAAGACTCTGACTATTCGTCCTTAGCTGCGACAGTGAATGCCAGAGTCATTGATGACCAAGATGATGCAACTTCACCTCCTCCAACTTCAGCACGTGTTGACACTGCACCAAGTTCTTCTGCACCACCGGACCTCAACGACGACCCTGCTGCCTCGCCTGCACCTCATGGGAATGAGTAGGTGCTTTATGTCTTCAAACCTTTTTGGTCCTTAATGACAAAAGGGGGAGAAGCATATGAGTTGATAGTCTTCAAGCGGGTCCATATGGGTGGTTGCTTTACCTTTTGCTACTTTTGCCAAGTGCTTACAACTCTTGCTTTTCGATACATTTGGTTCTTTGAGTTGTAACACTAAAACTCGATGGTCGTCTACTACTTATTTGCTATTCTGTGATGCGATGATAAATTCTGCATGTGCGATGATAAATTCCGCAGTTAGGTCATTTTGCAGACATCGATTTTTCATTATGCATGTCATTATCTTCGTTACATCATATCATGCATGATGAATTGTCATCATAGGTTGAAGAGGATCTCCACAAGTACAACCTGCCATGTGCATTTGCATTCCAAGAGCAAATTACTTATATGCACATCTTCAAGGGGAGCCTTTGCAAATTAGGAAGACAATACCCTATGAAAGTGCTAGTGATCGACTAGAGGGGGGGGGGTGAATAGGCGATTTTTATGAAAGTCTTCAAAACATGTAAGTTTCGAAGACAAACGATAGAAATAAACCTATTACCATGCAGCGGAAGGTAGACTACACTAGGCCAACTATAGTCACGTATTCAATGAAGTGAAAGCACAATGACTAATACCAGCTAGGCAGTAAGGATCAGGTAGGAAGATATTGAGAAGCCAATCAGTACACGTAATCACTTAGTGAAGTCGAATGGTGATGCTATCGTACAATGACTTCACAAGAACCAACAGTAAGTAAAGGAAGGGACGGATGAAACCAGTGAGTCGTTGAAGACAATGATTTGTTGGACCAGTTCCAATTGCTGTGACAACTGTACGTCTGGTTAGGGAGGCTGAGATTCAACTCAGAAGACCTCGTCTTCACCTTATTCCCCTTGAGCTAAGGACACCCAGTCCTTGCCCAATCACTCTGGTAAGTCTTCAAGGTAGACTTCCAAACCTTCACAGACTTTGTTCACCGGCGATCCACAATGACTCTTGGATGCTCAGAACGCGACGCCTAACCGGCTGGAGGATTCACAGTCCTCAAGTGTAATAAGTCTTCAGATCACACAGACAAGAAGACTTAAGTGATGCCTAACACTCTTTGGCTCTGGGTGGTTAGGGCTTTATCCTCTCAAGGAATTATCTCTCAAAGGCTTCGAGGTGGGTTGCTCTCAAACGACAAAAGCCATACTTTAACTCTGAGCAGCCAATCGTTTATGGTTGTAGGGGGTGGGCTATTTATAGCCACTAGGCAACCCGACCTGATTTGTCCGAAATGACCCTGGGTCACTAAGGAACTGACACGTGTTCCAACAGTCAGATTTCAAACACACACGGCAACTTTACTTGGGCTACAACCAAAGCTAACTTGTCCTACTCTGGACAAGATTCGCTCTTATAGTCTTCACTCGAAGACATAGGATTTTTGTTAAACATCACTTCAGTCATTCTGACTGGTTCTCTTGGACCCCACTTAACAGTACGGTGGTTCCTATGACTCAACAAAGAAGAAAAAGAACTACGAAAGATCTAAGTCTTCGCGCTCCATAGTCTTCATGCGATGTCTTCTCTTGTCATAGTCTTCAATGTGAATGTCTTCACATACCACCTTTGACTTCAACGTCTTCATACATTTTAGGGATCATCTCTGGTAGGAAAACCGAAGCAATGAGGGACTTCTACCTGTGTTATCCTGCAATTCTCACAAACACATTAGTCCCTCAACTAGGTTTGTCGTCAATACTCCAAAACCAAACTAGGGGTGGCACTAGATGCACTTACAATCTCCCCCTTTTTGGTAACTGATGACAAAATAGTTGAAGTTTTCAACGGGGAATATAATATGTGAAATTGTAAAGGATAAGGAATTGTCTTCATAAGTTGCAAGGGCTCCCCCTGAAGATGTGCATATAAGTAATTTTCTTTTGGAATGCAAATGCACATGACAGGTTGTACTTGTGGAGATCCTCATCAACTTATGATGACAATTCATCATGCATGAAAAGTATGTGAAGATAATGACATGCATAATCAAAAATGGACGTCTGCAAAATGATCTAAGCGCGGAATTTATCGTCGCACATGCGGAATTTATCATCGCATCACAGAATAGCAAATAAGTAGCAAACGACCATCGAGTTTAAGTGTTACAACTCAAAGAAGAAAATGTATCAAAACGAGAGTTGTATACACTAGGCAAAACATAAAATAACCGCCCATATGGACCCGCTTGAAGACTATCAAACTCATATGCTTATCCCCCTTTTGTCAGTAAGGACCAAAAAGGTTTGAAGACATAGAGCATCTACTCGTTCCCAATGAGAGTAGGTGAAGCAGCAAGGTCGTCGGTGGTGTTCGGCGGTGCAGAAGAACTTGGGGCAGTGTCGATGCGTGCAGAAGTAGGGGGCGGTGAAGTAGCATCGTCTTCGTCCTCGACTACTCTGGCATTCACAGTTGCCGCGGAGGAAGAGAACTCAGAGTCTTCAAGAGACGGAGTTTGTCGCAGCACAGTCCTTCTTGGAGGTCTGGAGTCAAACTTGAAATGTTCAGAGAAGCCATCCTCTTGAAGATCATCTTCAGAACACATACGCGTCAGCCCTTTCCATGTACGCCGACAGGTTTCATGGACAACAAAGGCATTCTTGGTGGCAAGATTGCGAATGCGGTTGACATCCACCAAGAGGCTTTGCATTTGGCGCTTCAGCCAGTCATGATGCCTATCATGTTTCTAATGAAGGGCAACCAAAAGCTCTCGGTCATTGAGAACACGAGATCACTTCTTGGGCCGTTGGGCAATAGTGCTTTCAGTGGCTTCAGTGAGGGCACGATGAGGTGCACGTGTAATACCAGCCAGAGGATAAACATGAGTGACTGCTTCAACTCCTTCAATGTTCTGCGAGAAACTTTGATGTTCAGCATTCTGAAGACTAAGAGGCTCCTTGGCAGGCTCTGGATAAATGGCTTCAACAAACATATCCACGTCAGGCAGAAAGATCCGATGATTGCGAGCAGATGGCTGATATGAGATAGCTGAGTGGAGTTTGATCAGTCGCATTATCCATGGAGCGTAGAACTTCAAGCCAAAAAAATCAGATCCTGATGCAGCAAGTTGGCGGATGAAGAAGTCTTGTGCGTTGAAGCATTTGCCGTGAAGAATATAGAAGACCAAAGTCTTCATTGCACCTTCCAGCTTTGCATGTGGAGAATGTCCTTTGATGGGACAGAGAGTTCGCCTTATAATGTGATAGATAGTCCATGGCAGATACTCAAGGTCTTCAACAAAGAACTCCTTAGGATATGCAGCATCTGGAGGCAAAGGCTTCATCATACTAAGCATCTGACTGATGTTCGGTTCAGGCTTCTGAAAGATGCTCTCCATAGCTTCACTGTGAAGCTGACAGCCAGGTTCATAGAGATCTCCAGGAGTGGGCAGACCAGTGAGCTCAATGATATCAAAGGCTTTGGCTTCGTGATGAACATTTCCAGTCATCCACTCAAGGACCCAAGTCTTCGGATCTCTGTTGTAGCCTCGTATGTGAAGAGTGGCATAAAATTGGAGCAGCAACTCTTCGTTCCAGTGCTCTTGGTCGGTGACAAAGGGCAACAATCCAACCTCTTTGAAGCAATCTAGAGCTTCTTCCAAGTAGGGCAGACCAGTTATTGCTTTGGTGTCAAGATGCATATGAGGGAAGATGCGACCTTGATTGTACAGAATGCATGAGTAATAACTTCGCTGCGGATAGCTCCAGAACCGATCAGAAGATATTCTTTCCCTTGAGTAGGGGTTCTTGGAGCTATTAAAGAAGGTGTTGTCTGCTTTGAAGCCATTGACATTAAAGGATCCATGTGCTGATGCATGACCTGGAAACCTGGGCAACCTTGGCATTGGCTTCTGTACCTGAGGCCTATGCTCAACATGATAGTCAAACTGAGGACCAGCAGCAGGCGCATGAACAGGAGCAGTAGCATCATTGGCTTCACTGACTTCTGGTTCATGGGTTGGTGTAGGCTCCACATTTGCTTCAGCCATGACTGCGTCATTAGCTTCATTTGTGTTGGTGGTGGCAGCCTCAAGATTCTCAACCTCCACTTGATGAGCTGGAGGGTCGGGCACAGACACGTTCTCCTCGAGAACAACTTCTTCAGTAATGGGGGGAGTAGGGACATGTTCTTCTTCTTGGGTGTCGTCGGCTGATGCAGCTGGAATGTCTTCAGCAGCTTTAGCCTCAGACTCGGAGACATTCACAGTAGGAATGGCATCTGGAAACACTTGACGTGCAACAGATTGGTGGGGCACTTCTCCTTCTGGAACGCTCGAAAGAGGGACTTGAGACCTTGGTCCTTTGCGAAGCCTGCGTAACGCTGGCGACGCCTCTGGAGACGGAGTTGGCTGGGCCTCAAAGTCATCTTCTTCTTCTTGCTAGGGTGGTGTGACTTGTTGTTGTGGGTGATCAGCCCATGATGCATCCTGAGCAATTGGCGTCAGAGGACGACCAATGCTAATGAGTTGGCGGTGCGTAAGCACAGGCGATGATACCTGTTGGTGCTCGATCTGAGGAAGAACTACATCATCTTCAACATTGTCATGGTGACCAATTTCTTCAGCAGCGGTGGGATCAACTGCTGGAATGTCTTCAGCTGTATGAGCCTCTTTGGAAGCAGGCTCATGGACAATCAGTTGGCGCTCTTGGTGTGTAGATGTAGGGCGAACCATTGAGATAGGTTCAACAACTAAGGGCTCTATGTGAGCAGCCCGTTCCTTCTTGGTCTTCCTCTTCTTCTTGGAGGGAGAAGCACCAGAGGCTTCAGGATGTTTCCTCTTTCTGGCTTCAGCCTCAGCAGTCCTCGTCTTCTTCAGTTTTGAAGCGGTTGACCTGGCCTTTGGCTTCAAGCCAGTCATGCAGGCTGGGAAGACAATGGGATGTGCTTCCTGCCTAGGTGCGTCGGGTTCGGCCACAGCGGGCTTCTTCTTCTTTGCAGCCATCTTGGGATCGATGCCAGGACGACCAAGGGCCTTGCGCTTCTCAGCCTAATTGTAGGCTTGCACACACTTGTCAGCCAGGCTCTTCATGCGCTCACGAGAACTTGAGCTTCTTCACGCTTCTTGAGAAAGGCTTCTTTGAGCTCATGCAGCATGATCTTGAAGTTCCTGACCTCTTGCACGCTGAGCTTGGCCATATGCTTCTTAAACTGAGCTTTTTCAAAGTCGATCTTTTGCTTCAGTTCAACGATGCGCTGGGCTATAGCTAGCTCTGAAGCAATGGCGCCATGGAAGGCAACACTGAGGCCAATCGGAAGTTGCAGATCTTCAAAGTTAAGGTTGGACGTGTCAAACCACTCATCAATGAAGTTATGGATGATTGCCACGTCAAAGAGAGGCAAATCATTGAAGATTTTAGCTTCTTCTTTGCTCTTGATCAGTTGCTCAAGAGCGTCCTCTGCTAGATCTTCATCACTGGACAGATCAATGGCGTCGTTGCGCAGAATAGCAGCAGCAGTCAGTTCTTGGCTGGTGTGTTGCAGAGGCATCTTGACTTTCGAGGGCTTGGAGATGCGTGAAAAATCTTTAGACTGCACACTGTCTTCAGGAGGTGTAGTAGCCAGTGGCTTCACCCGTGATATTTTTGGTGCTGAGGCAGGCTTTGAAGCTTTAGGTTGCTTCAGTTTCTTTGGCTTCGGCGGTGCAGGCGCTTCATCAGATTCAGCGTCATCTGCAGGCTCATCCACGGCTATCCCTTGAACCATGATATGAGTGATAAGACCGTCCAGGTCGTAGAAGGGCCCAACAAGATTGGGTTCAGCTTCGCGGGTGCCATCGGCATGGGGAGCAGAGGGACCAGGGTTGAAGTCTAGTCGCAATGACTTCTTGTTCCACTTCGCCGAATTCTGGGCAAACTAGAAGTTGCGCTTGAACAGATTGTCGTCACGACACCATAGGAATGACGATGGGTCAGCATCCGCAGGCTGTGGCCCATGGACCATGCAGGGATAGAAGCCTTGTTCAATGGCTTCATCTCTGGACTTGGGTTGAAGATTTCTGTATAGGATGTCTCCCCATGGTCGCTTGATGGCATTCTTCTCAGCATATTCCTTGGTCACAAACCTGTACTTGAACCACTGTTCTGCCCAATATCGTCGAATCCATTGGATTCGTGTCTTGCCCTGATTGTAATCCTCTTCTAAATCTGTCTTGTACAGCTCTGAGAGGTCATCGGGCAGATCTCTTGATGTTTCACCTTGATGCTTTCTGCCACCCTTCCTTGCTGATTTCTCTGCAGCCATGAACTATAAACTGAATGGCTTCAATACGTTCAAAGGCTTTCGCTTGCTGGACAAACATGAACTGGCTTCGGGAGAATTTATATGATGCTCTAAGAATTCTGCAAATGAATGCAGACTATGAGAACCAAGGGATTCTCCCGCGGACATGTACCTATGACAGCATTAAGGTGCGAGGGAAGGGGAAGAGGTCATATGCATTCTCAGAAGATTTTGAAGATAAATCAGTTTAGAAGACATTGACCTCATCATGCGAAGACATTCACTCATAGATAAGAAGTTGGTTCCAGATTTGTACGAATCCACGTATCAATACAAGTGAGGAATCTAACTACTTTGTGAAGCATAAGTGAACATACTAGGCATATTATGAGATGCAGTATGAAATAGATCCAACTTGTGTGAACAGAAACTGCTTCTGGTAGAAAGTGACGAATCTATAGGATCAAAGGGGCCGTAAAAAGGAAGTTTTATTTACCACACGAAGAAATGCTAGACGGAGTGGTAGAGGAGGCCGAGTAGTTCGATCGTCCATGCCCTAACTTGGCGACGGAGGACACCTACGGCGGCGGCGGAGAAGACGATGTCCGCGGCCGGCGTGAAGACGGCGCCGGAGAGGTCGCGACAGCTAAGCGCTTCGTCGTCGGCGTCGTCGAGGGCTAGCGGTGGCGCTAGGGTTTGAACGAGAGTGGAAGAAAGGATAATGATTGTGGTGAGGCGTGTATTTATAGGGACAAGGACGACACAGTGTTATTACACAGGTGCCCCTGGCGCTTCACATCTGAAGGACACGTGGCCATCATGCAACATATCAGAGGTTGTTCCACGTTCCCTTGCACGCCTGGATTGTCGGTGGTCGTTCCTACTTCTCCGGGTTTCATGTGAAGGAATTAGCATTGAAAACAGACTTAATGTTTGTGTAAGTGCATCTAGTGCCACCCCTAGATGGTTTTGGAGTATTGACGACAAACCTAGTTGAGGGACTAATGTGTTTGTGAGAATCGCAGGATAACACAAGTAGAAGTCCCTCATTGATTCGGTTTTCCTACCAGAGATGACCCCTAAAAATATATGAAGACATTGAAGTCAATGGTGGTATGTGAAGATATTCTCACATTGAAGTCTATGACAAGAGAAGACATCGCATGAAGCCTATGGAGCTCGAAGACTTAGATCTTTCGTAGTTCTTCTTCTTCTTTGTCCGTACAGTTAAGTGGGGTCCAAGAGAACCAGTCAGAATGACTGAAGTGATGCTTAACCAAAACCTATGTCTTCGAGTGAAGACTATGAGAGTGAATCTTGTCCAGAGTCGGACAAGTCAGCTTTGCTTGTAGCCCAAGTAAAGTTGCCGTGTGTGTTTGAAATCTGACCGTTGGAACACGTGTCAGTTCCTTAGTGACCTAGGGTCATTTCGGACAAATCAAGTCAGGTTGCCTAGTGGCTATAAATAGCCCACCCCCTACAACCATAAACGGTTGGCTGCTTAGAGTTAAAGTACGGCTTTTGTCGTGTGAGAGCAACCCACCTCGAAGCCTTTGAGAGAGAATTCCTTGCGAGGATAAAGCCCTAACCACCCAGAGCCAAAGAGTGTTAGGCATCACTTAAGTCTTCCTGTATGTGTGATCTGACAACTTATTACACTTGAGGACTGTGAATCCTCCAGCCGGTTAGGCGCCACGTTCTGAGCATCCAAGAGTCATTGTGGATCGCCGGTGAACGAAGTCTGTGAAGGTTTGGGAGTCTACCTTGAAGACTTACCAGAGTGATTGGGCGAGGTCTGTGTGACCTTAGCTCAAGGGGAATACGGTGAGGACTGGGTGTCCTGAGCTGCGTGTTTAGGACTGGGTGTCCGGGACTATGTGTCCTTAGGTTTAAATACCTAGCCGCCCTAACCAGACGTACAGTTGTCACAGCAACTGGAACTGGTCCAACAAATCATTGTGGTCAACGAGTCACTGGTTTCATCCTTCCCTTCCCTTTACTTACTGTTGGTCCTTGTGAAGTCATCGTATGATTGCACTATCTTTTGTCTTCACTGAGTGACTGCTTGTTCTGATTGGCTTCTTAATATCTTCCTACCTGATCCTTACTACCTAGCTGCTATTAGTCATTGTGCTTTCACTTCATTGAATACTTGACTATGGTTTGCCTAGTGTAGTCTACCTTCCGCTGCATGGTAATAGGTTTATTTCTATCGTTTGTCTTTGAAACTTCCACATTTTGAAGGCTTTCATAAAAATCTCCTATTCACCCCCCTCCAGTCGATATAGCACACTTTCAATCGGTATCAGAGCAAGGTACTCCCTTGTTCTGTGTGATTAGGTTTAACCACCTGGAGTTTTAGCTATGTCGACTGCAGGGATAATTAAAGTCTCCGCTGCGTGCCCCGTCTTTGATGGAACTGAATATCCCTACTGGAAGAATAAGATGCGCATGCATCTTGAAGCTATTGACATCGACCTATGGTATGTCATCAAGAACGGAGTTCCCAAGGCTGGAGAAGGTGTCACTGCTGCTGACGTCAAGAAGTTTGTTCTACTGGACTCTACTGCCAAGAATATCATCTGTGGTCATCTGACCAAAGGACAGTATGGCCGCGTGAGTGCTTTGGAAACATCTAAGCTAGTATGGGACTGGCTCTCCAAGGTCAACGAAGGTGTCTCTACCCAGAGAGATCAGAGAATCAGTGTCCTTCGCAACCTATTCAACCGCTTCAAGAGAAATGACAATGAGAATGTCCAGCTCACGTTTGATCGACTCACTGACATCACAAATGAGCTTCAAGCTCTTGGTGCCACTGAGATCACCAAGCATGAAGTCCTCAAGACACTCCTGAGATCACTTGACAGCTTGTTTGACACCCTAGCCCTGATGATTCAAGAACGTCTGGACTTCAAGACACTCGATCCATCTGACATACTTGAGAGGCTCAACACACACGAGTTTCAGCTTTCTGAGAAAAGAGACATCTACAGTCCCAACTATGGGCGAACTCGTGCCTTGAAGGCAAAAGCTGTCTCCACATCTGAAGAGGAATCCGACAGCAGTTCTGATGATCCTGAAGACATTGGAAAGGAGCTTGCTATGCTTGTGAAGAAGTTCCAAAAATTCACCAGGAAGAAAGGCATTAGAAAGTCTTCACGATCAAGCTCAAGGAATGATGAAGATTCTGCTCATGACTACAAGAAAAGATCATGCCACAAGTGCAAGAAACCTGGCCACTACATCTCTGAGTGTCCGCAGTGGGACAATGAGAACAAGAAGAAGAAGAAGAATAAGAAGAAGAGCAAGGAGTATGACTCCGACGACAAGAAGAAGAAGAAATACTCAAAGTCTTCTTCCAAGTCTTCCTCGAAGTCTTCATCACACAAGAAGAGCTCATCTAGCAAGGCACGTGCGTTTGTTGGCAAGGAAATGGATTCAGAGGAGGAGTCCGCTTCTGAGGAGGCGGAGGTGGAGTCTGAGGAGGAGTCTGATTCTGGCATTGCGAGTCTGGCTACAACATACGTTGCCAAGTCCATCTTCAGCACTGAAGACAATGACTCCATCACCGACACCGATGCAAATGACAAGGACTACTCCGCTCCTACCTACTACTTCATGGCACGCGGTGCCAAGGTAAACACACGCACTACTCACTATCAAACATCTAGTGACGATGACACTGATTGTGGTTCCAAACCCAGCTACAAAACACTCGCTAAAATTGCAACTGAACAACAGAAAACCATGGAACACATTCAAAACCTGTTAGACAAAAGCTTTGATCTGTTAGACGCTGAAATGACTCGATCTCAGTCCTTAATTGAAGACATAAAAAATCTTCACGTTAAGTATGAGGAACTTTAAAGTCGTCATGAAATGCTCTCAACAGCTCATGAAAGGCTTTCCTATCATTATCTTCAAAGGAAGCAAGATCTTGAGAAATTGAGAGTGGCTCATGAAGATCTTCAAAAAGAAAATGAGCTGCTTCGCGCCGAACAGATCAGTTCAGCTCAGGAAGGATTTGAACCACCATGTCTTAAATGCATTGAGCGTGATAATGCTACTTATGTTGCTGAATGTTCTACTGTTGTTACTGTTGCAATATCTTCAACTGTTGATGTGGGAACTAACCCCTCTGCTGAGGATACCACTGCTATTGCTGATGAGAATGCTAGGTTGAAGACATTGCTTGAAACAGGGATGTACAAAAGTCTCAAAGGGCATCAAACACTATGTGATGTCCTCAAAAGGCAGATCCTGAACCGAAACCCTAGGAAAGAGGATGTTGGGTTCGAAAGGAAAATGAATGCTGATGGCTCTTACTGGAAACCTGAGCAGTACCCCAAAACCACATGGGTTGCTGCAAAGGAACCTTCAGCAGATCCATCCACTCTATCTGCCTTCACTTGTGCTAACCCCATTGTTATTGATGAATCCTTTGGTGCAAACTACAAACTATTTAAGAATCAGAATGGTGAAGTGTTTGCCAGATATATTGGTACTAATTGCAGGAATGGACCACCTATGAAGAAGATTTGGGTGCCGAAAAGGTGTTTGGAGAATCTTCCTGTGAATGTCATCATGACATCACAGGTGAAGAAGACAAACCCTAGACCACAGTCTTCATACGGTCCAAAGGCTTCATACAGACAGAGGACTCACCTGAGTCGCACTAACGCAAATGTTTTGCAGGGAAGCCATACTCAGGCCTATGAATATGAGCGCGGTTCATCAAACCGCCATGTTCATAAGACCAAGAACTATTCTGCTTATTCTTATGAGTACTATTGTCCACCTGCAAGACTTTTTGCTAGGGCTCCGAAGCCAAAGTTCTCAGATGCTGCACTTAGACTTATCGCTTCTAAGCCACCCTTGAAGATGTGGGTGGCTAAGAAAGCTTAACTCTCTTTTGCAGGGATGGGTCTCCGGCAAAAAACCAAAATCGTCTGACGCTATTGCTGGGGACCTTAAACATCTTGTAGGGCGCAAGATCATATGCCCAAATGGTCTTATTATGTACTTCGTTCCTGAATCGCTTGCTACTCGCCCTATCAGTCCAAATCTTGATCTAAGCTTTCATAACCCACTGGTTCGTCAAATGTTTTTGCTTCACAATTCTCCTCGTGAAGCCTATCCCCCTAACTGCACTGTAGGGTACGACACCAGCAGCTTTAGAATGGATTATTGATAGAGGGTGTACCAATCACATGACTGGCAAGAGAAGCCTTCTTATGGACTCAACCTTACGTCCATCCGACAAGAGTCACATCACATTTGCTGACACTGGTAAAAAAGGTATTGGGTCTAGGTAGAGTTGCAATCTCAAAGGATCAACACATGGATAAAGTCATGCTTGTTGAATCCCTTGGTTTCAACTTAATGTCTATCTCAATGCTTTGTGATTTAAACATGATCGTGGTGTTTGGAAAATATCGTTGCCTTGTTCTAATGGAATCTGACAAGTCTCTAGTGTTTGAAGGGTATCGGAAAGATGATTTGTACGTGGTAGATTTCTCAGCAAGACCACAGCTTGCAGTATGTCTTCTAGCAAAAGTTTCAGAATGCTGGCTCTAGCATCGGAGGCTAGGGCATGCTGGCATGAGGAACCTCCACACCCTTGCAAAGAAGAAGCATGTCATAGGCATCGAGGGCGTCAAGTTCAAGAAAGATCACATATGCGGTGCATGTGAAGCAGGAAGGATGACGAGGGCCAAGCATCCCTCAAAGACAATCATGACAACAACTCGACCCTTCGAACTGCTCCACATGGATCTCTTCGGTCCCACTCATTACTCAACTCTTACTACTAATGCTTGTCTCTATGGCTTTGTCATTGTTGATGATTATTCTAGATATACTTGGGTGTACATAATCCTCTACAAGACTGAAGTGCAGGATGTCTTCAGACGCTTCGCCAATCGAGCAACGAACAACTATGGTTCCAAGATAAAGCACATCAGAAGTGACAATGGCACTGAATTCAAGAACACTGGCCTTGATACATATCTTGATACTTTGGGCATCACACATGAATTCTCAGCTCCGTACACGTCACAGCAGAATGGCATCGTCGAACGCAAGAACAGAACAGTTATTGAGATGGCTCGGATGATGCTTGATGAATACAAGACTCCAAGAAAATTCTGGCCTAAAGCCATTGACACTGCATGCCATATCATCAACCGTGTTTATCTTCACAAGCTTCTGAACAAGACATCCCATGAGCTCCTTACTGGCAAGAAGCCAAATGTCAGTTACTTCAGAGTATTTGGCGCCAGGTGCTGGAACAAGGATCCACATCACACTTCAAAATTTGCACCAAAAGCACATGAGGGTTTTATGCTTGGATATGGAAAGGATTCGCACTCCTACAGCGTCTTCAATCTCTTTCATTATAAAGTGGTTGAAACAGTGGATGTGCGGTTCGATGAGACTAACGGCTCACGAAGAGAGCACCTGCCAAATATGCTAGATGAAGTTCCATCCAGTGAATCAATCAAACTTATGGGAACTGGAGAAATCATACCTTATGAAGCTCAACCTGAAGAGGAACTTATCATCTCCGCACCTGATCAACCTGAAGACAATGCTCAGCCTGAAGACAATCCCTCTAACAATGACAATGATTAGCAAGAGCAAAATCTTCATCCTGTACATCCCCGTGTTGCAAATGAAGTACAAATTGAGAGAATAATTGATAGCATCAATGCACCAGGTCCACTCACTCGTTCAAGGGAAACACAGCTAGCAAATTTCCGTGGGCACTTCGCATTCGTCTCAGTAACAGAACCCAAGAAAGTTGAAGATGCCTTCATGGAACCTGAATGGATTCAAGCTATGCAAGAAGAGCTTCAACAGTTTGAGCAGAATAATGTATGGGAACTGGTTAAGCGTCCTGATCCTCGGAAGCACAATATAATAGGCACCAAATGGATATACCGCAACAAGAAAGATGAGCATGGTCAAGTTGTCAGAAACAAAGCTCGTCTCGTTGCTCAAGGATATACTCAAGTTGAAGGGATTGACTTCGATGAAACATTTGCTCCTGTGGCTCGACTTGAAGCCATACGCATACTGCTGGCCTATGCAAATCATCATAACATACTTCTATATCAAATGGATGTGAAGAGCGCTTTTCTCAATGGCAAGATTGAAGAAGAAGTGTATGTTGCACAACCGCCTGGCTTTGAAGATCCAAAGCATCCTGACATGGTATACAAACTCAACAAGGCACTGTATGGCCTCAAACAAGCCTCTCGGGCTTGGTATGACACACTCAAATACTTCCTGAAGAGCAAAGGCTTCACACCTGGTTCCCTCGACCCCACTCTCTTCACGGAGACATATGATGGGGAACTGTTTCTGTGCCAAATATATGTGGATGACATTATCTTCGGCTACATCAATCAGAAATACAGTGAAGAGTTTGGATATATGATGCAAGAGCAATATCAGATGTCCATGATGGGAGAGCTGAAGTTCTTCCTTGGTCTTCAAATACGACAGCAACGCAACGGCATCTTCATATCTCAAGAGAAGTATCTCAAAGATTGCCTGAAGAAGTTCGGTATGCAAGACTGCAAAGGCTTCACGACGCCAATGCCAGCCAAACATCATCTGGGTCCCGACGACAATGGTAAAGAGTTCGATCAAAAGGTATACCGCTCCATGATTGGTTCTTTACTTTATCTATGTGCATCTAGGCCAGATATTATGCTTAGTTGCATGTGTGCTCGATTCCAAGGAGCACCAAAGGAATCGCATCACTTAGCTGTGAAGCGGATTCTTCGATATTTGGCTTACACCCCAACTCTAGGATTATGGTATCCAAAGGGCTCAAAGTTTGATCTAGTTGGATTCTCGGATGCTGATTATGCTGGTGACAAGGTTGATCGCAAGTCTACATTAGGCACATGTCATTTTCTGGGACGATCACTTGTATGTTGGTCTTCAAAGAAGCAGAACTGTGTATCTCTCTCCACTACTGAATCTGAATACATTGCTGCTAGATCTTGCTGCGCTCAGCTTCTGTGGATGAAGCAAACACTCAAAGACTATGGCATTCATCTGAAGCAAGTGCCACTCTACTGCGACAACGAAAGCGCCATCAAGATTGCCAACAACCCAGTTCGGCACTCGAAGACAAAGCACATTGAGATTCGTCATCACTTTCTCAGAGATCATGTTGTGAAGGAAGATATTGATATCATACACGTCAACATTGAAGAGCAATTGGCAGATATCTTCACCAAGCCCTTGGATGAGAAGAGATTTTGCAAGTTACGGTGTGAGCTAAATATCTTGGAATCCTCAAATGTCCTGTGATCAGGCACACATCCTAACACTTATGCATATTGATGACTTAGATGTGCAACACACGAAGTAAAGTATATCTTCAATAAATGAAGACATGCATTCTAAGTGTGAATACATTAATGAGGAATTTGACTTCGGAGCGCCACGATAATTGTGCGCCGTGTCTGGGTCTAATACTTCCTATACGGTGGGTAACGCCACCACCAAATGTTCCGTTTAAAGTGTTTCACTCATAGCGTTAAATTTGCTATGTCTTCACATTTGGTTTGGCTTCAATCTCAACATGTCTTCATGATTATCTTCACTATGTTGATTATATATATATACTAGTGTTCTGTCCTCTACAGCGTTCACTTATAGCTATGTCTTGTTGTTGAATCTTTTGAACTAAGTGAATGTGATCGGACCCTAACCTCTCTATGCTTTCTATCTCAAACTCTATCTCTCCAAATCATATGCATTCTTTTGAACCTGTCAAATGTCTTCTCTGCGTCCTTGTCAGCAGAAGATACAGAGACAAACATTAAGTCCGCTTTCAATGCTAATTCCTTCACCTGAAACCCGGAGAAGTGGGAACGACCACCCGACAATCCAGGCGTGCGTGGGACGTGGAACAACCTCCGATATGCTGCATGATGGCCACGTGTACCTCAGATGTGAATCGCTAGGGGCACCTGTGTAATAACACTGAGCCGCCCCTGTCCCTATAAATATGTGCCACACCACAATCATTATCTCTTCTTTCACTCTCGCACGAACCCTAGCGCCACCGCTAGCCCTCGACGACGCCGGTGACGAAGCGCTTAGCTGCCGCAACCTCTCCGACGCCGTCTTCACGCCAACCGCGGACATCGTCTTCTGCGCCGTCGCCGTAGGTGTCCTCCGTCGCCAAGTTAGGGCACGGACGATTGGACTGCTCGGCCTCCTCTTCCACTCCGTCTAGCAGTTCTTCGTGTGGTAAATAAAACTTCCGTTTTACGGCCCCTTTGATCCTATAAATTCGTCACTTTATACCACAAGCAGTTTATGTTCACACAAGTTGGATCTATTTCATACTGCATCTCATAATATGCCTAGTATGTTCACTTATGCTTCACAAAGTAGTTAGATTCCTCACTTGTACTGATCCGTGGATTCGTACAAATCTGGAACCAACTCCTTATCTATGAGTGAATGTCTTCGCACGATGAGGTCAATGTCTTCTAAACTGATTTATCTTCAAAATCTTCTGAGAATGCATATGACCTCTTCCCCTTCCCTCGCACCTTAATCCTGTCACAGGTACATGTCCGTGGGAAAATCCCTTGGTTCTCATAGTTTGCATTCATTTGCAGAATTCTTACAGTATCACATAAATTCTCCCGAAGCCAGTTCTTGTTTGTCCAGCAAGCGAAAGCCTTTGAAGCCTTTGAATGTATTGAAGCCATTCGGTTTAAAGTTCATGGCTGCAGAAAAATCAGCAAGGAAGGGTGGCAGAAAGCGTCAAGGAGAAACATCAAGAGATCTGCCCGATGACCTCTCAGAGCTGTACAAGACAGATCCTGAAGAGGATTACAATCATCGCAAGACATGAATCCAATGGATTCGACGATATTGGGCAGAACAGTGGTTCAAGTACAGATTTGTGACAAAGGAATATGCTGAAAAGAATGCCATCAAGCGACCATGGGGAGACATCCTCTACAAAAATCTTCAACCCAGGTCCAGAGATGAAGCCATTGAACAAGGCTTCTATCCCCTGCATGGTCCGTGGACCACAACCTAGCGGATGCTGACCCATCGTCACTGCTATGGTGTCATGACGACAATCTGTTCAAGCGCAACTTCCAGTTTGCCCAGAACTCGCGAAGCAGAACAAGAAGTCTTTGGGATTAGACTTCAACCCTGGTCCCTCTGCTCCCCGTGCCGATGGAACTCGCGAAGCTGAACCCAATCTTCTTGGGCCCTTCTACAACTTGGAAGGTCTCATCACTCATATCGTGGTTCAAGCGATAGCCGTGCATGAGCCTGTAGATGACGCTGAATCAGATGAAGCGCCTGCAGCGCCGAAGCCAAAGAAGCTGACAGCCTAAAGCTTCAAAGCCTGCCTCTGCACCAAAAGATCTCACGGGCAAGCCACTGGCTACTGCACCTCCTAAAGACAAGTGTGCAGTCTGAAGATTTGTCACGCATCTCCAAGCCCCAGAAAGTCAAGATGCCTCTGCCACACACCGGCCAAGAACTGACAGCTGCTGCTATTCTGCGCAACGATGCCATCGATCTGTCCAGTGATGAAGATCTTGCAGATGACGCTCTTGAGCAACTGATCAAGAGCAAAGAAGAAGCAGAAATCTTCAATGATCTGCCTCTCTTTGACGTGGCAATCATCCACAACTTCATTGATGAGTGGTTTGACACGCCCAACCTCAGCTTCGAAGATCTGCAACTCCAATTGGCATCAGTGTTGCCTTCCATGGCGCCATTGCTTCAGAGCTAAGCTCTCGCTCAGGCATCGTCGAATTGAAGCAAAAGATTGACTTTGAGAAAGCTCAGTTCAAGAAGCATATGGCCAAGCTCAGCGTGCAAGAGGTGAAAAACTTCAAGATTATGCTGCATCGAGCTCAAAGAAGCCTTTCTCAAGAAACGTGCAGAAGCTCAGGGTTCTCGTGAGCGCATGAAGAGCCTGGCTGACAAGTGGTGTGCAAGGCTGCAAGAGGCTGAGAAGCGCAAGGCCCTTGGGCGTCACGGGCATTGATCCCAGGATGGCTGCTAAGCAGAAGAAGAAGCCCACTGTGGCTGAACCCAACGCACCAAGGCAGGAAGCAGATCCCATTGTCTTCCCAACTAGCATGACTGGCTCGAAGCCAAAGGCCAGGTCAACCGCTTCAGAACTGAAGAAGACGAGGACTGCTGAGGCTGAAGCCAGAAAGAGGAAACATTCTGAAGCCTCTGATGCTGCTCCCTCCAAGAAGAAGCGGAAGACCAAGAAGGAACGGGCTGCTCCCACAGAGCCCTTAATTGTTGAACCCATCTCCATGGTTCGCCCTGACGCTGAACATTAGAGCGCCAACTGACTGTCCATGAGCCTGCTTCCACAGAGGCTCATGAAGCTGAAGACATTCCAGCAGCTGATCCCACCGCTGCTGAAGAATTGAATGAATGTGAAGATGATGCACTTCTTCCTCAGATCGAGCACCAACAGGTATCATCGCCTGTGCTTACGCACAGCGAACTCATCAGCATTGGTCGTCCTCTGACGCCAATTGCTCAGGATGCATCATGGGCTGATCACCCACAAGCACAAGAGAGATGACTTTGAGGCCCAGCCAACTCCAACTCCACAGGCGTCGCCAGCGTTACGCAGGCTTCGCAAAGGACCAAGGCCTCCAGTCTCCGAGTCTGAAGCTAAAGCTGCTGAAGTACATTCCGGCTGCATCAGCCAATGAAGAAGAAACCCCAAGAGTTGCTACACCCCCGTCTCACCAAGAAGCTGTTCTCGAGGAGAACATGACTGTGACCGACCCTCCAGCTCATCAAGTGGAGGTAGAAAATCTTGAAGGCTGCCACCACCAAAACAAATGAAGCCACTGACGCTGTCATGGCTAAAGCGAATGTGGAGCCTTCACCAACCCAAGCACCAGAAGTCAGCGAAGCCAATGATGCTACTGCTTCTGTTCCTGCGCCTGCTGCTGGTCCTCAGTTTGACTATCATGTTGAGCACATGCCTCAGGTATAGAAGCCAATTCCAAGGTTGCCCTGGTTTCCAGGTCCTGCATCAGCACCTGGATCCTTCAATGTCAATGGCTTCAAAGCAGACAACACTTTCTTTAATAGCTCCAAGAACCCCTACTCAAGGGAAAGAATATCTTATGATCGGTTCTAGAGCTATCTGCAATGAAGCTATTACTCCTGCATTCTGTACAATCAAGGTCGCATCTTCCCACATAAGCGTCTTGACACCGAAGCAATAGCTGGTCTGCCCTGTCTGGAAGAAGCTCTGGATTGCTTCAAAGAGGTTGGATTGTTGCCGTTTGTCACCGACCAAGAGCACTGGAATGAAGAGTTGCTGCTCCAATTCTATGCCACACTTCACATCTGTGGGTACAACAGAGATCCGAAGACTTGGGTCCTGGAGTGGATGACAAGAAATGTTCATCACAAAGCCAAAGCCTTTGATATCATTGAGCTCACTGGTCTGCCCACTCCTGGCGATCTCTACGAACCTGGCTGTCAGCTTCATAGTGAAGCTATGGAGAGCATCTTTCAGAAGCCTGAACCAAACATGAGTCTGATGCTCAGTATGATGAAGCCCTTGCCACAAGATGCTCCATATCCTAAGGAGTTCTTTGTTGAAGACCTTGAGTATCTGCCAAAGACTATTTATCACATCATAAGGCGAACTCTCTGGCCCATCAAAGGACATTCTCCACATGCCAAGCTGGAAGGTGCAATGAAGACTTTGGTCTTCTATATTCTTCATGGCAAATGCTTCAATGCACAGGACTTCTTCATCTACCAAATTGCTGCATCAGGCTCTGATCTTTTTGGCTTGAAGTTCTACGCTCCATGGATAATGCGGCTGATTAAACTCCACTCCGCTATCTCATAACAGCCATCTGCTCGCAATCATCGGATCTTTCTGCCTGATGTGGATATGTCCGTTGAAGCCATTTATCCTGAGCCTGCCAAGGAGCCTCTTAGTCTTTAGAATGCGGAGCATCAAAGTTTCTCTCAGAACATTGAAGGAGTTGAAGCAGTCACTCGTGTTTATCCTTTGGCTGGAACTACACGTGCACCTCATCGTGCCCTTACTGAAGCCACCGAAAGCACTATTGCCCAACGACCCAAGAAGCAATCTCGTGTTCTCAATGACCGAGAGCTTCTGGTGGCTCTTCATCAGAAAGAGGATAGGCATCATGACTGGCTGAAGCGCCAAATGCAAAGCCTCTTGGTGGATGTTAACCGCACTCGCAATCTTGCCACCAAGAATGCCTTTGTTGCCCGTGAAACCTCTCGACGCACATGGAAAAGGCTGATGCTTATGTGCTCTGAAGATGATCTTCACGAGGATGGCTTCTCTGAACGCTTTAAGTTTGACTCCACACCTCCTCGAAGGGCGGTGCTACGACGAACTCCATCTCTTGAAGACTCTGAGTTCTCTTCCTCTGCGGCAACTATGAATGCCAGAGTGATCGAGGACGAAGACGATGCTACTTCACCACCCCCTCCTTCAGCACGCTTCGACACTGCTCCAAGTTCTTCTGCACCACCGAACACCACCGACGACCCTGCTGCTTCACCTACTCTTCATGAGAACGAGTAGATGCTCTATGTCTTCAAACCTTTTTGGTCCTTACTGACAAAAGGGGGAGAAGCATATGAGTTTGATAGTCTTCAAGCGGGTCCACATGGGCGGTTGCTTTATATTTTGCCTAGTGTTTACAACTCTCGTTTTGATTCATTTCATTCATTGAGTTGTAACACTTAAACTCGATGGTCGTCTGCTACTTATTTGCCACTTTGTGATGCGATGATAAATTCCGCATGTGCGACGATAAATTCCGCACTTAGATCATTTTGCAGACGTCCATTTTCTATTATGCATGTCATTATCTTCACATACCTTCACATGCATAATGAATTGTCATCATATGTTGAAAAGGATCTCCACGAGTACAACCTGCGATGTGCATTTGCATTCCAAAAGCAAATTACTTATATGCACATCTTCAGGGGGAGCCCTTGCAACTTATGAAGACAATTCCTTATCCTTTACAATTTCACATATTATATTCCCGTTGAAAACTTCAACTAGTTTGTCATCAATCACCAAAAAGGGGGAGATTGTAAGTGCATCTAGTGCCACCCCTAGTTTGGTTTTGGAGTATTGACGACAAACCTAGTTGAGGGACTAATGTGTTTGTGAGAATTGCAGGATAACATAGGTAGAAGTCCCTCATTGATTCGGTTTTCCTACCAGAGATGACCCCTAAAAATATATGAGGACATTGAAGTCAAAGGTGGTATGCGAAGATATTCACATTGAAGACTATGACAAGAGAAGACATCGCATGAAGCCTATGGAGCTCGAAGACTTAGATCTTTCGTAGTTCTTCTTCTTCTTTGTTGAGTCATAGGAACCACCGTACTATTAAGTGGGGTCCAAGAGAACCAGTCAGAATGACTGAAGTGATGCTTAACCAAAACCTATGTCTTCGAGTGAAGACTATGAGAGCGAATCTTGTCCAGAGACATACAAGTCAGCTCTGCTTGTAGCCCAAGTAAAGTTGCCGTGTGTGTTTGAAATCTGACCGTTGGAACACATGTTAGTTCCTTGGTGACCCAGGGTCATTTCGGACAAATCAGGTCGGGTTGCCTAGTGGCTATAAATAGCCCACCCCCTATAACCATAAACGGTTGGCTGCTCAGAGTTAAAGTACGGCTTTTGTCGTGTGAGAGCAACCCACCTCTAAGCCTTTGAGAGAGAATTCCTTGCGAGGATAAAGCCCTAACCACCCAGAGCCAAAGAGTATTAGGCATCACTTAAGTCTTCCTGTCTGTGTGATCTGAAAACTTATTACACTTGAGGACTGTGAATCCTCCAGCCGGTTAGGCGTCACGTTCTGAGCATCCAAGAGTCATTGTGGATCGCCGGTGAACGAAGTCTGTGAAGGTTTGGGAGTCTACCTTGAAGACTTACCAGAGTGATTTGGCGAGGTCTGTGTGACCTTAGCTCAAGGGGAATACGGTGAGGACTGGGTGTCCTGAGCTGCGTGTTCAGGACTGGGTGTCCGGGACTGTGTGTCCTCAGGTTTAAATACCTAGCCGCCCTAACCAGACGTACAGTTGTCACAGCAACTGGAACTGGTACAACAAATCATTATCTTCAACGATTCACTGGTTTCATCCTTCCCTTCCCTTTACTTACTGTTGGTCCTTGTGAAGTCATTGTATGATTGCACTATCTTTTGTCTTCACTGAGTGACTGTTTGTTCTGATTGGCTTCTTAATATCTTCCTACCTGATCCTTACTACCTAGCTGCTATTAGTCATTGTGCTTTCACTTCATTGAATACTTGACTATGGTTTGCCTAGTGTAGTCTACCTTCCGCTGCATGGTAATAGGTTTATTTCTATCGTTTGTCTTCGAAGCTTCCACGTTTTGAAGACTTTCATAAAAATCGCCTATTCACCCCCCTCTAGTCGATATAACGCACTTTCAGTTTGTCTCTGTATCTTTTGCTGACAAGGACGCAGAGAAGACATTCAACGGTTTCAAGAGAATACATATGATTTGGAGAGTTAGAGTTTGAGATAGAAAGCATAGAGAGGTTAGGGTCCGTTCACATTCAATTAGTTCAAAAGATTCAACAAGAAGACATAGCTATAAGTGAATGTTGTAGAGGACAGAACACTAGTATATATATGTATATATATGTGAAAAAGACAATCAAACCAACATAGTGAAGATAATCATGAGGACAAGTTGAGAATGAAGACAAACAAAATGTGAAGACATAGCAAATGTAACGCCATGGGTAAAACACTTCAAACGGAAGAATTTGGTGGTGGCGTTACCCACCGTATAGGAAGTATTAGACCCAGACACGGCGCACAATTATCGTGGCGCTTTGAAGTCAAATTCCACATTAATGTATTCACACTTAGAATGTATGTCTTCATTGATTGAAGATATACTTTACTTCGTGTGTTGCACATCTAAGGCATCAATATGCATAAGTGTTAGGATGTGTGCCTGGTCATAGTACATTTGAGGATTCCAAGATATTTAGCTCACACCGTAACTTGCAAAATCTCTTCTCATCCAAGGGCTTGGTGAAGATATCTGCCAATTGCTCTTTAGTGTTGACGTGTATGATATCAATATCTTCCTTCACAACATGATCTCTGAGAAAGTGATGACGAATTTCAATGTACTTTGTCTTCGAGTGCTGAACTGGGTTGTTGGCAATCTTGATGGCGCTTTCGTTGTTGCTGTAGAGTGGCACTTGCTTCAGATGGATGCCATAGTCTTTGAGTGTTTGCTTCATCCACAGAAGCTGAGCGCAGCAAGATCCAGCAGCAATGTATTCAGCTTCAGCAGTGGAGAGAGATACACAGTTCTGCTTCTTTGAAGACCAACATACAAGTGATCGTCCCAGAAAATGACATGTGCCTGATGTAGACTTGCGATCCACCTTGTCACCAGCATAATCAGCATCCGAGAATCCAACCAGATCAAACTCTGAGCCCTTTGGATACCATAATCCTAGAGTTTGGGTGTAAGCCAAATATCGAAGAATTCGCTTCACAGCTAAGTGATGCGATTCCTTTGGTGCTGCTTGGAATCGAGCACACATGCAAACACTAAGCATAATATCTGGCCTAGATGCACATAGATAAAGTAAAGAACCAATCATGGAGCGGTATACCTTTTGATCGAACTCTTTACCATTGTTGTCAGGACCCAGATGATGTTTGGCTGGCATTGGCATCGTGAAGCCTTTGCAGTCTTGCATACCAAACTTCTTCAGGCAATCTTTGAGATACTTCTCTTGAGATATAAAGATGTCGTTGCGTTGCTGACGTATTTGAAGACCAAGGAAGAACTTCAGCTCACCCATCATGGACATCTGATATTGCTCTTGCACCATATATCCAAACTCTTCACTGTATTTCTGATTGGTGCAGCCGAAGATAATGTCATCCACATATATTTGGCACACAAACAGTTCACCATCATATGTCTTTCTGAAGAGAGTGGGGTCGAGGGAACCAGATTTGAAGCCTTTGCTCTTTAGGAAGTCTTTGAGTGTGTCATACCAAGCCCGAGGGGCTTGTTTGAGGCCATACAGTGCCTTGTTGAGCTTGTACACCATGTTAGGATGTTTTGGATCTTCAAAGCCATGCGGTTGTGCAACATACACTTCTTCTTCAACCTTGCCATTGAGAAAAGCGCTCTTCACATCCATTTGATATAGAAGTATGTTATGATGATTTGCATAGGCCAGCAGTATGCGTATGGCTTCAAGTCTAGCCACAAGAGCAAATGTTTCAACAAAGTCAATCCCTTCAACTTGAGTGTATCCTTGAGCAACCAGACGAGCTTTGTTTCTGACAACTTGACCATGGTCATCTTGCTTGTTGCGATATATCCATTTGGTTCCTATTATATTGTGCTTCCGAGGATCAGGACGCTTAACCAGTTCCCATACATTATTCAGCTCAAACTGTTGAAGCTCTTCTTGCATAGCTTGAATCCATTCAGGTTCCATGAAGGCTTCTTCAACTTTCTTGGGTTTAGTTATTGAGACGAATGCGAAGTGCCCACAGAAATTTGCTAGCTGTGTTGCCCTTGAACGAGTGAGTGGACCTGGTGCATTGATGCTATCAATTATTCTCTCAATTTGTACTTCATTTGCAACACGGGGATGTACAGGATGAAGATTTTGCTCTTGCTAATCATTGTCATTGTTAGAGGGATTGTCTTCAGGCTGAGCATTGTCTTCAGGTTGATCAGGTGCGGAGATGATAAGTTCCTCTTCAGGTTGAGCTTCATAAGGTATGATTTCTCCAGTTCCCATAAGTTTGATTGATTCACTGGATGGAACTTCATCTAGCATATTTGGCAGGTGCTCTCTTTGTGGAGCCGTTAGTCTCATCGAACCGCACATCCACTGTTTCAACCACTTTATAATGAAAGAGATTGAAGACGCTGTAGGAGTGCGAATCCTTTCCATATCCAAGCATAAAACCCTCATGTGCTTTTGGTGCAAATTTTGAAGTGTGATGTGGATCCTTGTTCCAGCACCTGGCGCCAAATACTCTGAAGTAACTGACATTTGGCTTCTTGCCAGTAAGGAGCTCATGGGATGTCTTGTTCAGAAGCTTGTGAAGATAAACACGGTTGATGATATGGCATGCAGTGTCAATGGCTTTAGGCCAGAATTTTCTTGGAGTCTTGTATTCATCAAGCATCATCCGAGCCATCTCAATAACTGTTCTGTTCTTGCGTTCGACGATGCCATTCTGCTGTGACGTGTACGGAGCTGAGAATTCATGTGTGATGCCCAAAGTATCAAGATATGTATCTAGGCCAGTGTTCTTGAATTCAGTGCCATTGTCACTTCTGATGTGCTTTATCTTGGCGCCATAGTTGTTCATTGCTCGATTGGTGAAGCGTCTGAAGACATCCTGCACTTCAGTCTTGTAAAGGATTATATGCACCCAAGTATATCTTGAATAATCATCAACAATGACAAAGCCATAGAGACAAGGAGTAGCAGTAAGAGTTGAGTAATGAGTGGGACCGAAAAGATCCATGTGTAGCAGTTCAAAGGGTTGAGTCGTTGTCATGATTGTCTTCGAGGGATGCTTGGCCCTCGTCATCTTTCCTGCTTCATAGGCACCGCATAAGTGATCCTTCTTGAACTTGACGCCCTCGATGCCTATGACATGATTCTTCCTTGCAAGGGTGTGGAGGTTCCTCATGCCAGCATGCCCTAGCCTTCGATGCCAGAGCCAGCATTCAGAAGCTTTTGCTAGAAGACATACTGCAAGTTGTGGTCCTGTTGAGAAATCTACCATGTACAAATCATCTTTCCGATACCCTTCAAACAATAGAGACTTGTCAGATTCCATTACTACAAGGCAACGATATTTTCCAAACATCACAGTCATGTTTAAATCACAAAGCATTGAGACAGACATTAAGTTGAAACCAAGGGATTCAACAAGCATGACTTTATCCATGTGTTGATCCTTTGAGATTGCAACTCTACCTAGACCCAATACCTTGCTTTTACCAGTGTCAGCAAATGTGATGTGACTTTTGTCAGATGGACGTAAAGTTGAGTCTATGAGAAGGCTTCGCTTGCCAGTCATGTGATTTGTACACCCACTATCAATAATCCATTCTGAAGCAGCTAGTGTCGTACCCTACAGTGCAGTTAGGGGGATAGGCTTCACGAAGAGAATTGTGAAGCGAAAACATTTGACGAACCAGTGGATTATTAAAGCTTAGATCGAGATCAGGACTGATAGGGCAAGCTGCAAGCGATTCAGGAACAAAGTACATAATAGGACCATTTGGGCATTTGATCTTGCACCCTACAAGATGTTTAAGGTCCCCAGCAATAGTGTCAGACGATTTTGGTTTTTGGCTGGAGACCTTTCCCTGCAAAAGAGAGTTAAGCTTTCTTAGCCACCCACATCTTCAGGGGTGGCTTCGAAGCAATAAGTCTAAGTGCAGCATCGGAGAACTTTGGCTTTGGAGCCCTAGCAAAAAGTCTTGCAGGTGGACAATTCTACTCATAAGAATAAGCAGAATAGTTCTTGGTCTTATGAACTTGGCGGTTTGATGGACCACGCTCATATTCATAGGCCTGAGTATGGCTTCCCTGCAAAACATTTGCGTTAGTGTGACTCAGGTGAGTCCTCTGTCTATATGAAGCCTTTGGACCGTATGAAGCCTGTGGTGTGGGGTTTGTCTTCTTCACTTGTGGTGTCATGATGACATTCATAGGGAGATTCTCCAAACACCTTTTCGGCACCCAGATCTTCTTCATAGGTGGTCCATTCCTGCAGTTAGTACCAATATACCTGGCAAACACTTCACCATTCTGATTCTTAAACAGTTTATAGTTTGCATCAAAGGATTCATCAATAACAATGGGGTTAGCACAAGTGAAGCCAGATAGGGTGGATGGATCTGCTGAAGGTTCCTTTGCAGCAACCCATGTGGTTTTGGGGTACTGCTCAGGTTTCCAGTAAGAGCCATCAGCATTCATTTTCCTTTCGAACCCAACACCCTCTTTCCTAGGGTTTCGGTTTAGGATCTGCCTTTTGAGGACATCACATAGTGTCTGATGCCCTTTGAGACTTTTGTACAACCCTGTTTCAAGCAGTGTCTTCAACCTAGCATTCTCATCAGCAATAGCAGTGGTATCCTCAGCAGAGGGGTTAGTTACCACATCAACAGTTGAAGATATTACAACAGTAGCAGCAGTAGAACATTCAGCAACAGAAGTAGCATTATCACGCTCAATGCATTTAAGACATGGTGGTTCAAATCCTTCCTGAGCTGAACTGATCTGTTCGGCGCAAAGTGACTCGTTTTCCTTTTGAAGATCTTCATGAGCCGCTCTCAATTTCTCAAGATCTTGCTTCCTTTGAAGATAATCATAGGAAAGCCTTTCATGAGTTGTTGAGAGCGTTTCATGACGACTTTCAAGTTCCTCATACTTAACATGAAGATTTTTTATGTCTTCAATTAAGGACTGAGATCGAGTCATTTCAGCATCTAACAGATCATCGCTTTTGTCTAACAGTTTTTGAATGTGTTCCATAGCTTTCTGTTGTTCAGTTGCAATTTTAGAAAGTGTTTTGTAGCTGGGTTTGGACCACAATCAGAGTCATCGTCACTAGATGTTTGATAGTGAGTAGTGCGTGTGTTTACCTTGGCACCGCGTGCCATGAAGAAGTAGGAAGGAGTGGAGTAGTCCTTGTCATTTGCATTGGTGTCGGTGATGAAGTCATTGTCTTCAGTGTTGAAGATGGACTTGGCAACGTATGCTGTAGCCAGACTTGCAACGCCAGAATCGGACTCCTCCTCAGACTCCACCTCCGCCTCCTCAGAAGCGGACTCCTCCTCTGAGTCCATTTCCTTGCCAACAAACGCACGTGCCTTGCCAAATGAGCTCTTCTTGTTTGATGAAGACTTGGAGGAAGACTTGGAAGAAGATTTTGAGTATTTCTTCTTCTTCTTGTCGTCAGAGTCATACTCCTTGCTCTTCTTCTTCTTGTTGTTCTCATTGTCCCACTATGGACACTCAAAGATGTAGTGGCCAGGTTTCTTGCACTTGTGACATGTTCTCTTCTTGTTGTCATGAGCAGAAGCTTCATCATTCCTTGAGCTTGATCGTGAAGATTTTCTGAGGCCTTTCTTCTTGGTGAATTTTTGTAACTTCTTCACAAGCATAGCAAGCTCCCTTCCAATGTCTTCAGGATCATCAGAACTACTGTCAGATTCTTCTTCAGATGAGGAGACAGCCTTTGCCTTCAAGGCACGAGTTCGCCTATAGTTTGGGACCGTAGATGTCTCTTTTCTCAGAAAGCTGAAATTCGTGTGTGTTGAGCCTCTCAAGTACGTCAGACGGATCAAGTGTCTTGAAATCAGGAAGTTCTTGAATCATCAGGGCTAGGGTGTCAAACGAACTGTCAAGTGATCTCAGGAGTGTCTTGACGACTTCATGCTTGGTGATCTCAGTAGCGCTGAGGGCTTGAAGCTCGTTTGTGATGTCAGTGAGTCGATCAAACGTGAGCTGGACATTCTCATTGTCATTTCTCTTGAAGCGGTTGAAGAGGTTGCGAAGGACGCTAATTCTCTGATCTCTCTGGGTTGAGATGCCTTCGTTGACCTTGGCTAGCCAGTCCCAGACTAGCTTAGATGTTTCCAAAGCACTCACGCGGCCATACTGTCCTTTGGTTAGATGACCACAGGTGATATTCTTGGCAGTAGAGCCCAGTTGAACGAACTTCTTGACATCAGCGGCAGTGACACCTTCTCGAGCCTTGGGAACGCCGTTCTTGACGACATACCATAGGTCGACATCAATGGCTTCAAGATGCATGCACATCTTATTCTTCCAGTAGGGATATTCAGTTCCACCGAAGACGGGGCACGCAGCGGAGACTTTAATTATCCCTGCAGTCGATATAGCTAAAACTCTAGGTGGTTAAACCGAATCACATAGAACAAGGGAGTACCTTGCTCTGATACCAATTGAAAGTGCTAGTGATCGACTAGAGCGGGGGGGGGGGGTGAATAGGCGATTTTTATGAAAGTCTTCAAAACATGTAAGTTTCGAAGACAAACGATAGAAAAAAACCTATTACCGTGCAGCGGAAGGTAGACTACACTAGGCAAACCATAGTCATGTATTCAATGAAGTGAAAGCACAATGACTAATAGCAGCTAGGCAGTAAGGATCAGGTAGGAAGATATTGAGAAGCCAATTAGTACACTTAATCACTTAGTGAAGTCGAATGATGATGCTATCGTACAATGACTTCACAAGAACCAACGGTAAGTAAAGGGAAGGGAAGGATGAAACCAGTGACTCGTTGAAGACAATGATTTGTTGGACCAGTTCCAGTTGCTGTGACAACTGTACGTCTATTTAGGGAGGCTGAGATTCAACTCAGAAGACCTCGTCTTCACCTTATTCCCCTTGAGCTAAGGACACCCAGTCCTTGCCCAATCACTCTGGTAAGTCTTCAAGGTAGACTTCCAAACCTGCACAGACTTCGTTCACCGGCGATCCACAATGACTCTTGGATGCTCAGAACGCGACGCCTAACCGGCTGGAGGATTCACAGTCCTCAAGTGTAATAAGTCTTCAGATCACACAGACAAGAAGACTTAAGTGATGCCTAAGACTCTTTGGTTCTGGGTGGTTAGGGCTTTATCCTCTCAAGGAATTATCTCTCAAAGGCTTCGAGGTGGGTTGCTCTCAAACGACAAAAGCCGTACTTTAACTCTGAGCAGCCAACCGTTTATGGTTATAGGGGGTGGGCTATTTATAGCCACTAGGCAACCCGACCTGATTTGTCCGAAATGACCCTGGGTCACTAAGGAACTGACACGTGTTCCAACGATCAGATTTCGAACACACACGACAACTTTACTTGGGCTACAAGCAAAGCTGGCTTGTCCAAATCTGGACAAGATTCGCTCTCATAGTCTTCACTCGAAGACATAGGATTTTGGTTAAGCATCACTTTAGTCATTCTGACTGGTTCTCTTGGACCCCACTTAACAGTACGGTGGTTCCTATGACTCAACAAAGAAGAAAAAGAACTACGAAAGATCTAAGTCTTTGCGCTCCATAGTCTTCATGCGATGTCTTCTCTTGTCATAGTCTTCGATGTGAATGTCTTCACATACCACCTTTGACTTCAATGTCTTCATACATTTTTAGGGGTCATCTCTGGTAGGAAAACCAAATCAATGAGGGACTTCTACCTGTGTTATCCTGCAATTCTCACAAACACATTAGTCCCACAACTAGGTTTGTCGTCAATACTCCAAAACCAAACTAGGGGTGGCACTAGATGCACTTACACCCTATCCTTTACAATTTCACATATTTTATTCCCCGTTGAAAACTTCAACCAATTTGTCATCAATCACCAAAAAGGGGGAGATTGTAAGTGCATCTAGTGCCACCCTAGTTGGTTTTGGAGTATTGACGATAAACCTGGTTGAGGGAATAATGTGTTTGTGAGAATTGCAGGATAACACAGGTAGAAGTCCCTCATTGATTCGGTTTTCCTACCAGAGATGACCCCTAAAAATGTATGAAGACATTGAAGTCAAAGGTGGGATGTGAAGACATTCACATTGAAGACTATGACAAGAGAAGACATCGTGTGAAGACTATGGAGCGCGAAGACTTAGTTGTTTCGTCGTTCTTTTTCTTCTTCGTTGAGTCATAGGAATCACCGTTCTGTTATGTGGGGTCCAAGTGAACCAGTCAGAATGACTGAAGTTATGCTTAACCAAAATCCTATGTCTTCGAGCGAAGACTATGAGAGCCAATCTTATCAAGAGTTGGATAAGTCAGCGTTGCTTGTAGCCCAAGTAAAGTTGCCGTGTGTGTTTGAAATCTGACCGTTGGAACACGTGTCAGTTCCTTAGTGACCCAGGGTCATTTCGGACAAATCAGGTCGGGTTGCCTAGTGGCTATAAATAGCCCACCCCCAACAACCATAAACGGTTGGCTGCTCAGAGTTAGTGTATGACTTTTGTCGTTTGAGAGCAACCCACCTCGAAGCCTTTGAGAGAGAATTCCTTGCGAGGTTAAAGCCCTAAACACCCAGAGCCAAAGAGTGTTAGGCATCACTTAAGTCTTCCTGTCTGTGTGATCTGAAGACTTATTACACTTGAGGACTGTGAATCCTCCAGCCGGTTAGGCGTCGCGTTCTGAGCATCCAAGAGTCATTATGGATTGCCGATGAACGAAGTCTTTGAAGGTTTGGAAGTCTGCCTTTAAGACTTACCCGAGTGATTGGGTGAGGACTGAGTGTCCTTAGCTCAAGGGGAATAAGGTGAAGACACGGTCTTCTAAGTTGAATCTCAGCCTCCCTAACCAGACGGACAGTTGTCACAGCAACTAGAACTGGTCCAACAAATCATTGTCTTCAACGAGTCACTGGTTCTATCCTTCCCATCTCTTTATTTACAGTTGGTCCTTGTGAAGTCATTGTCTGTTTGCATTATCTTTTGTCTTTATTGAGTGACTGCTTGTTCTGATTGGCTTCATACTATGTTCCTACCTGATCCATACTGCCTAGCTGCCATTAGTCGTTGTGCTTTCACTTCATTGAATACTTGACTATGGCTTGCTTAGTGTAGTCTATCTTCCGCTGCATGGTGATAGGTTTATTTCTATCGTTTGTCTTCGAAACTCCCATGTTTTGAAGACTTTCTTAAAATCGCCTATTCATCCCCCCTCTAGTCGATCACTAGCACTTTCATAGGGGATCCACCTGCTCCGGTGGCGTGCTGGTGGGCATGAGTCCAGTCAAGCATTCCTATCTCGCAGCACGACGTGGATCTCCTAAATTCACTTCTCCTTTCGCCCATCGAACGAACATAATCAGCGGCTCCCTGGGGTGGGGCATCCTGTGCTTCTCTGAGAAATCTCCTTCGAAGTAGATCCGCAGGGCTAGATTCAGCAGCTCCCAATCCACATGATCCTTGCACATCCGAGCATACCTGCGCGAGTGAGAGAACGGATTCTGTCCCTCCTCGGCTTCCTCCTCTGCTTCCCTCCATTCGCGCGTGCACTGGGTCCAGGACAGAGTGTCGTCGTGGATCCGCATCGCCCGCTCCCTCCATCTTCTTCCTCGAGTCTCCCGCAGCACCGCCGGAACGACGGAGTTGAGCGGCTGGAGCATCCGTAGGAAGGCTTTGTAGACATGTGGGAGATGCATCTTGTACATCTGCCTACCTTCCAGCCATTCCCCGTGGATATGGCCGGCGACTCCATGGGGCGCGTGAGCGAACTTGCTGAGGGGGGAAGGCGCGCCCGGAGTCAGGAGGCAAGGGGTGGCGGCGAGATCTATGGCGGCGGCAAGGATGGAGGTAGTGGCGGGGGCGGCGGCGAGGGTGGAGGTGGTGACGGGGGCGAAGGGGATCGCGAGAGCGGTCATCTATTTGCCAATTATGTGAACTAAACAGTCAACATATAAAATAATTTAAATATATATAATATAGTTAGAAGGGAAACATAAGTTGGACCCGGCGTTCCTATTCGTATATAGAAAAGTAGAACAGACCTCTGCGCTTTCTTCAAAAAATACATAAATTGGGCTGCCAAAAATAAATGCTCGGATGGGAGGTCCATAGGGCGGTCGATACATGATGGCCCTAAGAAAATACAAACAGGCCTATGGACCTCCCATCCGAGGTCGTGGGCTGCACATGTTAAAAATGAAAGCCTAGACGGGGCAGCCCAAAACCACGTCCAACACTTGCCAAAACTTCGTCCCTCATTTTCTGTGTGTTTCGCACACTCGACATTGTGTGGGCATTTTGACTGTGCATCATATGAAGATGTGTTATGCATGAATGTTGATCAGCATGATGTTAACTGGCTGGTAGTTCCATTTTCGACCATGAATAAAACTTCCAACATGATGTTAACCCTGTTTGAAAAGGCCGTGTTAATATAAATGCTCTGCCTCTGAAAGTTGCAGCTTCTTATCTGAAACTGAACATGCAGTTTCTTATCTGAAACTGAAACTTGCAGTTTCTTCTCTGAGAATCACATTGTGTGCACTTTTATACTCATATGAAACTACATTTTTTAAGTGCTAAAAATAGATATCTAGAACTCATAAAATACTTCATATGCTCAATACTGCAAATCTGAAATTCAAAAGACATTCATATCTGAAATTACTCTCAAAATACACAACACAAAACACAATTCACAACCTGCAAATACTGACAACCCTAAGCTCCTCCTGACAATTCACAACCTGCCCGACTATTGCGCCGGGGGGGGGGGCAGCCCCCTCCTATTCCTCGGCGGCAGACAACCGCCCCGTGAGACGATGTGAACGGCGAGGGAGACAATGGCGGGGAAGCGTCGTCGGGCCAACTGCTTTTCTCCTCTTGTAGTTGGGTTCGATCGACGAAGACTCCACCGGCTCGCTCTGGCAGGACAACCTCACAAACCGCACCCTGTAGATGCTCGATCCTTCAAACTCAGGTGGATGCTCCATCTGGGATCGATACTCCCACCACCGCTCCCTCATGATTGGATTCTGTGAATCTATTTGCTCCATGGCCCAGAGGAGCAGCTCTATGTACTCTGGCGCGACTCCCTCCGAGAGTATCGCCGCCTTTTCGTTCTGTTGCAGATATTTGGCCATGGATGTCGCCGTCGCTGCTAGTTGGTCCTTGTTGTCAAACCAAGACTGTATCTCCAACATCCTAGGTAGCTTCACAGGGTCGCCAACTGCGATCCTCATGTATAGGTTGTACTCCTCCATCGATCTACTTCTCCACAGCACCTTCACTCGCCGGTGGTGGTTTTTGAATGGAAGAGGAGAGGAGCAGCGCTGGTTTTGGATTAGAACGGGAGAGGAGCGACGCTGGTTTTGGACTGGAACAGGAGAGGAGGGGCGGTGGTTTTGAAATTGAAGAGGAGAGGAGCAGAGCTGCATTTAGATTGGAACAGGAGAGGAGCGGCGGTGGTTTAAGAGGAGAAGGGCGGAAGAACGGCGCTGGTCTTGGAAGTACTTTTTTGTTGTTTTGCGTATTTTGGGTCAAAGTTTTACCACGTACTGTATTTGACAAGCAAAATGTGAATGCATGTCACCAAAAATTGTATCGTTTGGTTCATATCTGAATGTACTTTCAAATTATATTATTTTTGCAACGCATAACATATATTTTATGTGTGAAAATCATGGTCAATTATGATCCAGAATAAAAGGGAGACTAGTTAATGTGGGGTCGCTTTCTTAATTGAAGGGTAAATTGATTTTGATTTTGATCCAGTCACAGCGTGCCAGCCCTCTCGTCCAATCCTAAATCACCGCCGCACGCTCCTCTCCCTCTTCTCCATTGCAAAACCACCTCCTCTCCACTCCATCATCTCCAGTCCAAAACCACCGTCTCGCCTCTCCCTCTTCTCTATTGCAAGACCACCGTCTCTCCTCCGTTTTCTAGAAGCTTTGCTCCATGGCGCGGGCGCAATCCATGGATACAAAATTAGTATACTATATACTATTTAAAAGTTGAGGGCGGGGCTTTTCCTGCGCGGTAGGCCGCGGGGCAGTTCCGCCTGGTCGGTTCGACAGAGACGCGAGAAGACGAGGGAATAGGCTGCTGCAAACGTAGGGCTGTGTGATTTGACAGTGAGTTACTGCTGGACAGGTGGGGCCCCGTGATTTGACTTGCCATTATCATTTTAACTGCGGCGCTAAGACCGGCGTGAGTCTCCCGATTCCTGACCACCTCCATACAGGTGCCTCTCCCAATGCTCCACCATCTAGTAGAGGCTGGCTCTTGCATGAGAACCCACTTCTCCACTTTTTCCTTGCCTCTCTTTCCTCCACATATGCAAAAATGCCATGTAAAGTGCACTATTGTACTTACTTTTACTTGCTCCTACAGGTGCTTAAGCTTGCCACATAGGCATAAAGTCTGATTTGGCAAGTTAATCAAGAAGAGTTAGACTAGTTTGGTGACCCAAGGAAGAAACGGTGCTAAGCGCTTGTACCTACGTGAAAAGACAATTTTGAGTCTATAGCTAATTAAATGAAGCAAACTTAGCAACACCACTTCATTGGAAGAGGTCACTCCTTGGCAAATGCAATAAATACTAGTACTCCCTGTGTCCCGTAATATAAGAACTTTTTTGGCACTACACTAATGTCAAAAACATTCTTATATTATGGGACGGAGGGAGTACGAAGAAAGAGATAGAGAGGAGTAAAAAAATACACTTATAGCCAACCTTGTTGTAGTATGAGTGACTAAGTGATGACTATGTATGACATGCCAACATCAGATAGCCTAACGCAGTGTGTTAAATCTCCAAGGGCGCGACCGCGCGAGCAACGCGACGGTCGTGGTAGGCGCGACCATGATACGGGCTGCTGGCTGCCCTTGGATCTGAGATCAAACGGTCGCATGCTAAGTTGCTGAAAATTTGCAGAATAACCCTCCAGGATAGGATATTCACCCATAGGTCTAGAATCACGCCATGCAACCGTTCGATCTCAGATCCAAGGGCTCTCGGAAGCCCGTATCATGGGAGAATGGAAATCCACTACCCTACCGTTCGCACGTTGGCAGTTCGCTCCTACTCGTCCCCGCACGTCCTTCAATACTATGGCGGTTCGCTCCTAGTCCTCTCGTCCATTCACATTACGACAGTTCCACTAATACTAACCCTCCTTCCAAATCCATGGCGTCCCCAATCTCCATGATCGGTGGTGAGTACAAGGCTAGAACCATCACCGGCGATGAGTTCAACGTCATCTACACCCGTTCTTCTACGACGGTGAAAGGGTGCCTTTCTCGCTTCAGACGCATGTTCGAAAACTCAGATGATGAGTGGGTCGCTGGGCTAGATGTTGAGTACACCATAGTCCTGGGACCAGAGAAGGATCTAAAGGACGAAGAGAGGAAGAAGCCCGCTGTGATCCAGGTTTGCGTGCATGACTTATGCCTGGTCTACCACATATGCCATGCCGACGTTGAGTGCCAGGATTTTGAGGACTTCCTCGAGAGCAACCTAGTCAAATTCGTTACTGTAGACTTTAAGAACGACAGGGATGTCCTGCGTCGGATAGGTCTCGTTGTAGGCAACCCCTTCGACCTCCAGAAGAATCGGCTGGTGTCCTCTCATCAGCCTTCAATGCTGACCCTGGCAGGAGCCATGGTTCATCCTTCGTACGGTAAACTGGAGAAACCTCCATACACGTTTCATCGTCATGCATGGCAGCGGAATGTACTAGATATAGACCACATCCACTACGCTACAATGGATGGCTACCTTTGCTTCAATATCTACAAGGGTTGGATGAAGAGCAACAGCCAAGTGTGCGGTTCAAGCAAAGAAGTATTGGCCAAGAGGAAGAGGGACAAGGACGAAGTCGAGGACATGGACTAGGACTCTGAGTAAGGTGGCAGTGTCGTTGCTCATGGTGGTTCTAATGTAGTGTCTACCAGAATAGTTGCAAAGTTTAATTTCAGGTGTGCTTAATTTAATTTGAGGGGTGTGTTGTGCTGAGCCCCTAGCAGAACTATGTTATGTTTCTTCTCTTTACTTTAACTCTTCAGTACGTACATACTAGTATTTCTTACATTTCATCTTTTAGTTGGTATAGTACTACCACTCGTTTCTTCACATTATATACGTACAATATATATGGCTAACATCATATAGCTGACAGTTTAGTTGTCAAAGAATTTCAGGGTGCTTAGTTTTGTCAAAGAATTCTAGGATGCTTAGAGGGTGCTTGGATCCAAGGGACTTTTTTTAGTCTGACTAAAAATAGTATCTTTAAGATGCTAAAGTTCCAAGCACCCCTGACTAAAGAGGGGCTAAAACTAGTCTTGAGACTAAATTTTTTTAGTCAGGGGTACCCCTACTAAAATGTGGATTAGTCCTCTCTCTACTCATTTAACTCCTCTCCTTTAACACAGGCTAGTTCCGGATTGGAGGGTTTGGAGGATAATAAATGCTCATTAACTTGATTTTAGCCTTTTTAGTATTTGGATCCAAGCATGGGTGAGGCTAGCATGTTTTAGTCCCACTACTTTTAGTCATGGGACTAAAACGTATCGAAGCACCCTCTTAGTTTTATTTAAGGGGTGGGTTGTGCCTGACACCATTATTGTGACCAGCCTTTTTAATAGTACTATATGCATAATTTGGTGACGAGCGCTCTCTATATGTACCACCTTTTTTAATTTCAAGTTTTGCTCCATGGCGCAATCCATCGATACTACTGTTGTACAAAAGTATACATTTTTTAAAAGGCTAGAGGGCGGGGCAGTCTAGCTTGGTCAGTTTCACGAGAGGCGAGGGCCTTTGTGATTTGACGGCTCATTACTGCTGGAAGGCGGGGCCTTGTGATTTGACTACTCGTATAAATGCGCCGATGACCTGATCGAGGGGGCGCAAAGAACCATGCGGTATACTCAAGTTTTCCACTGGAGTAGTACTGCGACGGAGGAGCACGAAACACGGCAGCCCAGTGCCATATGGCGATAAAAAATGATCTAATTTGCTAGTCATCTCAATGTTAGCATTGTTCTATTCATTCCCTCAAAAAAACCATTGTTCTATTCATGCCTCGCAGAGAACGTGACACGTGCGGCGAAACACCCGAAGCAAAAGATGAAACACAGGAGCAAAAGAAGAAGGAAGATTATCACCCCAAATGATCTAATTCGCCGCGGAGTCGTAACTGCTTCTTCATCTCCTCCACGACCTCCATCTCCTTAGGCGTCTCCTCCACCATCTTCTTCATTCTGTCCATGATGCGGGATTTCTCGACGTGAGCCTTCATCGTCTGTTCCACGACCGCATTACGTACCTTGACAGCAGCCGGGTGCTTGATGTGGAGTTTCGCCAACTCCTCCTTCTGTTCCATGACGAGGGCCTGCAACATCTTCATGGGGGAACTACTATTCTCATGCAGCTTCTTCCAGCCGGCATTCTTCTCCTTCAACAGGTTGATCTTGTGGCAGAGCTTCGCCTTGTCCTCTTGATGTCGCAGGATTTCGTCGGTCGCCTTCTTCTCCGAGGCAATGCTCTTCTTCAGCAGCATCACCAAGCCGGCGGTCAACTCCCCCTGCTGATTGAGCTCAGCGGGCATGTCGTCGAGGCTCTCCTTCAGCAACTCCATCAAGCCTTGGATGAACTCCTTCTGCTTATTGAGGTGCTTATTGAGCTGATCGGGCATGCCGTCGAGGGATAACGACTCCAGCTCCGCCGTCTCGGCATGTTCGCCTCCGCGGCTAGGGCGCTCCTGGGAGCCATCGCCTGCCCATGAGAGATTTTCAAGGTCTCCGCGTGGTGGTGAGCCCTCTTTTTTTCCGTAGCCTTGGTTGCCGCTCCCTTGTTACGAGTAGTTCTCAACCTAGAGCTCTGCTCACCGGCTATGGCAATGATGGACGAAGAAGAAGCATTTATGAGGAGGAAAGGTAGAGTAATTTTCGGTTAGGTAGTTCCTCTTTTTATAACCTAAGTACTAGCACTAGTACTAATACCTGCATAGTGGGAACACGTTCAGGTTTGGTACGTACTAGTAGGTGTGAGCAGGCTTTCGAATGTGATGGGAACAAGGATTAATTGATGGTTTTGGTTTCGAGGCCTGAAACGGCTCCCGATGAGTTTAGCGGAACATAAATTTCAAGTACTACACTGCTCAAATGCGTAAATATTATGTTACTGTCAAAAATTGGCACAAAATACGAAGGAGACCAATGGAAGTACTACTAGCAACCCACGATTCAACTACTCGCATGCGCGCAGTGGAGTAATAATGTCTTTCTTCTGCCCTCACGTCCACTCAATTTGCATGCGCTGTATTAATTGACCATCAATGAAGTGAACGACTTTACACACATAAAATTATCACACGGGGTGGATCTTGGTACAAAATTGCGTCCGCCCGTGTACCCGCGTGTGCATGCGAGGGAATGAGTGCGTGCATGGCGTGCGTGCACATCTTCGCTTCATGCATGTACCACCAGTATGGCTCAGGGAGGACGAGTACATTCTTCTGGAACCAGCAGCACGTCACTGTGATCAATCCACGCAAGGAGGTCGCGACAACACCTCCACATGTGCCATGTGGCTTCATGAACTGTAAGAGAGACACTGTGTAGCGTGCCATTGGTATTGTAATTTACGTGTTTTGCACATACTCTAAGTACTAGTAAGGTACACGTGCATTGCACACATCAGATTTTGCAACCAAATTATGAATAAATACCACACTATAGCATGTAAGCTCTGAGTCATATATGCCTGATGTAGCCCTTCGTTTAATTCTTATATTTCATCTCATTCAAAATCAATTAGTTTTTACTAGTCGCCAACCCGTGCATTCGCACGGGCTAGAATGAGATTGTTTAGCTTTGAGCAATGTTTTTTGCAGGAATCATGTATTAGTTGTAAACCATGATTTTGACTTAGTTACTTATATAGTCTCACTATAGTGACAACATTAATATTAATAGAAGGTGCAACATGGCTTCCCATATATCCATTTATTCCAGTGCACATACTAATAGGTTTATAGCGATAAAAGTATCTCACGCTTTGAAAATTGATGTCTTAATTTAAATCCACTTGTGCATGTTGCATAAGACACTTAGCTTTAGTGTATAACTTTAAATTTGGTTGATCTCTAGGATGTAGAAAATTATCGATCCTTTTGTCCCGGGAAGATTAATTCCTGTTGCACGTCTATATTTCATAAATTACGTTTTCTATTTGCAGTTTTAGCAGTGTATATAATGACGTACTCCCTCCGTCCCAAAATAAGTGTCTCGAGTTTGTACTAACTTGAGTGCGTACTAAGCTTAAGACACTTTTTTTTGAGACGGAAGGAGTATGACTTGTGCTTATCTAGATATCCTTGCTGTAAAAGTAATATTTAATTCTATTCTAAATTATTGGCTGGTGTACCTTATGGGTAGGCAATGCAGATTATTGGTTGATGTACCTTATTTTGAACGGTCATTAGTATCAATGCCCAATTGATCTAATTGGATTGTTATTTTGTAATCTAAAAAAATGGATAATTGGACTTGAACATTATATGTGACTATACCGCAAGGGGTAGAGACCTGGGAGAGCACTGTACTTTTTGATGATCTTCTAGCATGTGTACTGTGATATTTTTGGTGGCGAGGAGAGCAGATGGCCGATGGAGAATAGCAGATTTTCGTCTTAAGTATTTTTATTGGTGTTGCATACTTAGTCTTTTTTACCTTCATTTGCTCTCTCCTTATATAGTAAGCAAAACGGGTGAACTGAATTCTTCATGCACTCAACATATACACCTAGGATCTGCTCTTGACTAAGAGGCATATTAGTAACTTTATGACACGGATGAAAGGGATTAACAACAAAGTATATGTGTAAAGAAAATAATTCAACACTCCCCATATATGCTATATTACATCCTTTTTTTGAAATATCCATCAATCTGCCACTTATCTTTCGAGGTCTTGATGCTCCAGGCTTCCGAAATTCTTTGGTCACCGATTGTTTATCAACACTGCTATGGAACTTGTATTACAAAAGAACATGCAAATACACCAAAAAAGCTTACGTGGTTACATTTTTTGTCCTGAATGTGCAACATCAATATTTTTTTATGGTATTTTACCATTGCGCCACATATGCGAGTTATTGTAAGCTTTCTCTTACGTCTTGATTCCTTGAATATGGATTCATCTTTATCCTCGCTACCATCAAAATGTGCAACAATATGTGTTCTTTTCTAGTCTTTTTGTTGTTGTTCATAATTAGTTTATCATTGGTGACTTGTTTATACAAAAACATGACCAAACTTGTGTTAACTACTGTAAAATAATGATTATAAATATAATTTGGTATGCAATAGATACTAAAAAGCATAAAGCAGGATAGTAGAAAAGTCCAATGCATGTTCAAAATTTGCTTTTGATCTCTTTCATCACCCAAGTACTGGACCTGCTTTTCCTCTTTCTTTTTACAAAACGTTCATCAACTTGCAGTATTGGCAAATCATTTTCCGAGCCTATAAAAGATTCCATAAACAGTGTTACATATATCCAATGTGAACTAATATATCAATCTCTATCCATGTACTTTCTGGAATTTTTTTGTCTCCTTGTTCACATCATCATTATCTGTATCTATCAAGAATCTTGAGATTGCGTGTTAATTTTCTTCCTAATGTCTCAAACATGGTGCAAGTTGATGTTCCACTCAGGTCATATATCTCTAGGTTAAGTTTGTACCTATACATAGTACAACATATATGGGTCGGTGCAGAATAAATTACTACTTAGTAAATCTTCTGGCCATTTCTCCTCTGGAAAGAGTTTAAATTTTAGGAAATGTGAAGGTTGCTATTATTATGATATATTTTAGAGATTTTTATATCTCATGCGGAAGAGAATAAGCATCTTATTGCCTTCAACTGGATGGTAATTTAAAGCAGATGTTACCTTAAAATTGTATGTCATGTAGTCCAAACCATTTTATCTATGACATGAACTTGGACCAATCATTTGACCTCTTCATCATAAGTTCATTGCTGTTGAGCTTATTGGCGTGCCATAGGCTAATTGCATTGAAGTATAATAACACACCATTCTTTTAGACCTAAATTGCTGAAAACAAAGAAAGCAGCACTTTTATATCACAAATCAAAGGAACATGAATTTTTAAGATTATTCAAGGCGCAAGTCAAAAAGTAATGAGTACAACAATTGAATCAAATCTTGGTTGTCCTGTTAGTGTAAGGAATACAAAATGCATGCCTGCTCTCACAACATGATTCAAAAATAGTATAGAAAACCGGTAGAAAATATTTGGACAGAAGATGTTTGGCTAATCCGAATCCAATAGTGCAGTTTGTATAGATTCAAGTATAAATAAGGAAAATAATACAATACCTGTACTTAAAATTTTTTTAACACATGGTTGCAACAGCCACGACATGATAAAGAGCCATATCATTTGCCTCTTTCATCTCACGCATGACACTCAGTTTTTTTCCATGTCACCAAAAGGGGAAGTGTCTTTTTGTCAGTAAGATTGAACAAAATCCATCCATATAATTGATGACAGAAAGGCCTAGTCCAACCTTCTAGCAAACAAAAAATTATTGTAACCACAACTGGGTACAATTTAAGAACCATGAGAAGTCAGAATAATTTAAGAACTTTGGTAGAATTGGAGAGGAGCGGCATGGAGCACTTATGCTATTTGCGTAAAGTGCTGGAGCCTGTACTCCTGGATCTCTGCAATGTGAATGCGGATCCGTTGAATGCTTACAAAATGACTCAAGTTTTTGTCCGGGCTTGGCTTTACTTTAACTGAGATGATCCGTCGAGCTGCGACGTACTTTGTAGTGAAAGGTATGGGCAAAAACTGAATCCATTTGCTCCCTGCTGCGTTGTTGCCTGAATCAATCTCCATGTATAAAGCTAGCTTTTGAAATAAAATTAGTCAACCTGCAATAATACACTCCAAAATACATAAGCAGAACCTATCTATGGCCGAAGGCAAATAATGATCTGTGTATGTGCATGCACTGTACGTGAATCAGTCAGATAGCTGCCATGTAGTTGCCTGTTTTCCTGCACCTAACCAGTTCAAAAAGTAGTCGAATTAGCTTCCATAGATGCGTGTTCGCTGGAAAGAACTCCGCTTGTTGCATCGGCGAGGTCAGACTGTGCCACCAGTACAGTAGAGTCAGAATTCCGAACCCTTCTTGTTTAGCAACCAAAGACATCCCGCAGAGAGGGACATGTTCGACTTGGATGAGGAGATTGGATCAGAGGCCTCCAACAAAGGGATACACCGCATCAAATATTGGTGTGATTCAACGGTTTAGAACCTACAAAAGGATCAAATCAATGCATCCATGTATGGAAACATACGAGTAGCCATCTATGTACTCCCAGTCTGTCAGATGTTCTAGATCCAAGCAACGCATGATTTGACTTTGAAGAGGAGAGCATCATTACCTGAGATTAGCGGGATTTGTGTCGGAGCGGAGTAGAGGAACATGCAAGAAAAAATTGCAGAATATACTGCGGGATCTCCTTATAGTGTGGCCGATCTAGAAGAGGAACTCATATTTGAGGCAGTAAGATCTTGATCAACTGGATCCATGCTGCCAAACTCGTTTGCTTTAGGGTGAAGAGAGATGAGATCATGATCAACTGATCAATGCGGCCAAACTCGTTTGCTTCTGGTCGGAGAGAGAGATGATGGTTTCCCGTTCCAACTCGAAAGAGAGAGTATGGAGAGAGGAAGGGTGGGTGGAGAGAAAGATGGATACGGGGGAGAGAGAGAGAACAGAGAGAGAGGAGGAGGATACGGGGAAGAGAGAGAACTATGGGATTAAGAGATAAAGGAACATGTGTTTCCATCGGGAGAGAGAGAATTAAGGAACATGGCTGCGTAAACTGCTAGGATTCTATTTTAGTTACGAATGGAAGATTTTTGGACCTCTTAATAGTTTTTTTTTGAGAATTATTATACAATAGATATTTTTTCAATGAAGGATTTAAGGGGTCGATCTACACCGTAATAATTTGGTCCCACCAGATTAACGGCTCGTAAATTCTAATTCTTGTGGGAATTTTTAAGAAGTCTAAAATTAGTATAGGTATAGATAGATAAAAAAGCTAAGAACGCGGGAATAGGAAAAACATGGGATTATAGCGGAATGTCGTCTTGAATCCTACAGGATTGTACGAGTGTTTGATTGTGCATAGAAAAAACACAGAATTCTTTCAAAGAGGTTTGAGTGGATGGGATGTTTCCTATGAAATCTAGTGCAAATGAATCATATGGAAAAATTCCTATGGTTTACAATCATACGAATCAAACAACCAAGATAGGAAAAATTCCTAATGATTAGAATCCTCCAAAATTCCTTTGAGAATCCTTTGAATCAAAGAAGCCCTTAATCTATTTTATGATTCATGGAATTGTGCATTGTAAAGCATAAAGTAAAAACAAATAATGGAAATTCAACTAGAAAACAAGTTTGGGCAGTTATGATACGGAAGATTCTAGAACAAAAGAGAACCAATGTTGTTTTGAGGTTTGTGCATTGTGCTTAAGTTCAACCATGGAGTCTGCTAGATTGTACATGTGGCAAAATCCGATGGGGGGCTAGAAGATGGTGCGAGGGGCCGAGTGGAAGGAGACTATGAAGGAATGAACAAGTGCGAGATCGATATTTAGAGAGAGGGGGCGAACACGTTCGCTGTTGCGCGCAGTGGCAGAGCCATGAAAAATAAATGAGCTAGGGGGCCAAGCATTGCTAATCCTTTACGAGCAGGGTCAATTCATGAACTTAAACCATTTTTAGCAGCAATTGTCTAATGATCACATTCATATTAGCCTTGATATATAGTGATGTTAGGGGGGGGGCAGGGCCCTTACTGCCCCCTGTCTTCGCCATTGTGCACACGTATGAGAGATGAAGAGGAAGGCATGGATGATGAGAGGGGGACGTTGGATATATAATTAATGTGGGTGTATTAGCTATATATGTTATTCCTATATAGAGAGGTATAGATTGATCGATGTGGACGTGGGAAAGAGGGTGAGACCTCACTGGATATATCGATTGATCGGTTTGTGTGGAAAACTATGAAAGACCTAGCTATATACACCCATACATAGAGGAACATCGATCGTTGCGCATGCACGCGTGAGAGATAAAGAATGCCTGATATGATGGAGAGGGGGATGTGTGTGGGTGTGTGCCTTCATGGGAGACCGACCTGAAGAAAAAGATTGCATGCGTGTGATGGATAATGCCGACCGGTAGTGTGTGTGCATGCATGCACGAGAGAAAGTTAGTGGTACAATTATAAAGAGAAGACTACTGTGTGAGTGTAAAAGAATAGGTGAGGTCATAATCAATGTAAAGTTGAATTCAAATATTTGAATAAGAGATCCTGATGTTTGAAACCCATGCATGCATGAATATAACGGAGATCTGCGCGGTGTGGTTTGGAAACGAGCATGTTGTAAATTCGTGCATGGACACACTATTCTAATTGGAGATGATGGGCGCCTTTCGCATCGTTTGGCCACGGCGCATCCGTGCATGGACACACTATTCTAATTGGAGATGATGGGCGCCTTTCGCATCACATATCTATATCTATACCGCTATATATATATATTATTTTTTATATTTTTTTTATATTGTGTGTGGGTAACTTTAACTTTGAAAGATGGTCGTTGGATGAGGCGAATCTGATGGTCCAAAGATGGCAAATTTGAGCACTACTGGCCATTGGATATCATCTAGATTCCACCAGATTTCGCCACATGTATAATCTAGAAGACTCCATGGTTGAACTTAAGCATAATGCACAAACATCAAAACACAAGCACTTCTTATTTGTTCTAGAATCTTCCATATCAGAATTGCCCAAATGTTTTTCTACATGATTTGCCATTATTTGTTTTTACTTTATGTCTGACGACGCACAATTCCATGAATCTTAAAATAGATTAGCTTTCATATAAAAACTAGATGATTTTAAATGAAATGAACTATAAGAATGACACAAACATCTACATCATGCATATATGACTCAAAGCTTGCATGCTATAATGTGGTATTTATTCATAATTTGGTTGCCAAATCTCATACGTGCAATGCACGTGTACCTTACTCTAGTCTAAATGGTGTTTGTGTCTGTGTTGTGCGTGTTGAGGTGCAAATTGTCTTTTTTTGGGTACACGTTAAGCTTGTTCTTCCGAAATTTCAAGCCGCACCTTGTTATGCCGAAAATTCAAGCTAGCGTCTCTGTCTATCGTGCTGCGAAAGTCCCGCCTCTTCAACCCACGCCTTGTTAGCCCGAAATATTTGAGATATATCTTTGTCTTGTTGTGCTCCGACAACTCCCTCCATCTCAGCCCGAGCCTTGCTATTCCGAAATTACAACGCGTGAAAACTCCCACCTCCTGTGAAATCCCGACACGCGAAATGCCCGTGGTACCCCTGAACCGAAAGAACCGCCTCAAAACGATGGGGGTACTTTCGTAACTGACCCCACATTTCGTACAAGCGCATCACTAAGCCATGGTTCCCCACTGCCATCCCATCCGCCCACCCATTCGTACACCAAAGCCGCGAAAACCCGCGACGAAACGCCACACCCTGCTCCGTCGGCCACCCAGCCGGAGCTTCTTCCCCGACGACGTCGTCCACAGCAACACCACAACATCCCTCATCCACCGTACCGGATGAGGATCCGTCGTCGATCTCATCGTCCCGCCGGTTTAGCCACCCCGTCCTCCACCTCCAAGGACTTGCCCCGACGTTCCCCTCGTCTTTCGCGCCACCTCCATTCCCACACCGCCGTCTTCACCTGCACCACTGGAAGAGCATCATCATCACCGTTTCCTTGGATGAAGCTGCAGCCTAATCGGCGCCACCAAAGAGGTTGAACACTAATCGCTGCATTTTCTTCTTGATTCGATCTCACGGTGCTGCCGGCGCTCGGTCCCGAGCCGACACGGCGCTGCTCCATCCACGGCGGTGTCGCCGGCCACTTCCTCCACGGCGTCGCTCCCTCGGCGGCGACGTCCACATCAGTAGGAGCTGCTGCTGCTCTGCTCTTGCTCTCATTCCCCTGCCTTGTCTGCTCTTGATATTGCTCTTGCTCGCGTTGCTGCTCTCGCTCTTGCTCTTGCTTGCGATGCTACTCCGATTTAGCTACACTTCAGTCAACTGAATCGCCTTTTGGGTCAGTCGATTTTCAGGGGGTGGGGGGGGGCTCGCCGAGGTGAAGGAAGAACCAGCCGCAGCGGGGAGGGGGACTCGCCGGAGAGGTACCCCACTATCTATCTTAGGGTTCACGATGGGGGTAGTGGTGTGGGGATCGCCGGAGAAAAAGCTCGACACGGGGGGGCCTAGAGGGATTGCCGGGGCGGGGGGGGGCCGGGGGGGGGGATTGTTTTGGGGGGGGGTGGGGCGGCGCATCGCCGGCCGCGGGCGGCGGGGGGCTGCTGTTTGGCCGGTGGTGGCTGGCGGCTCAGGGGTGTGGAGGTTGAAGATGAAATGCAGGCCCTTGATTTCGTATCCAACGACTGCAAAATCGACTGACCAGAGATGAAAAAGTCAGTCGATCGACGTGTAGCCTCACCTTGCTAGTGCGTTCAGTTTCGACAGCAAAATTCAGTTTCGACAATTAAGTTTAGTTTCGACAGTTAAGTTTAGTTTCGACAGTTAAGTTCAGTTTCAACAGTTAAATTCAGTTTCGACAGTTAAGTTCAGAGATGAGCGGATGATGTATTTTACATCTAGCACTTTGTGGTTATGTATTTTATGTCATGTATTGGAGATGCTATTAGAATTCCACTCAGATTAACGTTGTTCGTTGTCTCTCTTGTCCTGCTTCAGCCTCGGCGTCGTACAACTCACCGGAACTGCTCCAACGACGAAACCCTCCATCACAGCGGAGCAGTACCTCGGGCTCCATCTCCAGACGCCTAAGATCTTCTTCCCCTCCTACGACAGCCAAGTCAGCCGGAGCATCCTCACCGGCCAACCCAATCACGCTGAGATCGACATGGCTTCGCCAAAGAGGTTGTACACTTGTTGCATCTCTTTTTTACTCTACATGTCATATATATTGTCCACTGAGCACGTAGTAACGGGAAATACGATTATTTTATCCTACTATATGACAAGCAGTGAGTTACCAGGCAACTTAGATATCCGTGATGGACTCTCTTGAACGCCATCATTATTTATCTCTGCGCGTTTGAGCTGTGCATTTGTCGATGGGCGTGGGAGTTGAGCTAGTATGGCAGTGGCCTGGGTCCAAAGTAATAGAAGTAGCACAAAAACATTTTTTTAGTGTAGGATTTTCCTTGCTCAAGCCTACCTACTAGGATCGCCAGTGCTTGAAAGGAAAAGTGAATGAAAAACATCAGAATTGGAAAGTTTCCTATGGTACTACTTTTCATGAATTTGGTGCAAAGGAATGGAGCAAAGGAAAACTGTAGGATTTGTTCCTTTAGTGTCTCCTTGAAAGAAAAACTGTAGGAATTCTAATTTCCACTTCTCCTCCTTTTCATATTCCTATTCATCAAGCACAAGACTAAGAGATAGTAGCATAATAGCATTATAACCATACATTTTCTTGTGGTTTGACTTAATCTCACCATGCTTTTTTGCATCCTGTGATCTTCCAATTGTTGTGAATCAAACACCCAGATTGGCAGAAATCCTGTGTTTTTAAATACTCTGTTTTGCACGTGCATTCCTATCCTATTCCTGTCTATTTCCTATCCCTGCATTATTAGAATCCTCAAATTCAAACAAGCCCTTACTCAATTACTTCTGTTACAGATATGTGTCAAAGAAAACCTTGTGTGGTTTGTCCTGCTCCTGCGGCGCTGTCTTCCACCCCAGCTCAGCTGCTCCAACGACGGAAGGGTTCACCACAACAGGGATCCGCTCTCCAGACTGTCTTTCGCCGCCTCAGATCTTCTTCCCTGCCGCCGGCAGCCACGGCAACTGCATTACCATCATCAACTGAGCAGATGACCTTGAGCACTACACGGGTCTGCAAGAGAGGTCGCACTCTTCCGTGTCTGCTTACGTTATGCATCGCTTAATATGATGACATGCTACATTATCGTCATGTTCACCTATTAGATTCCGTGTCAGGTCCAAACTAATGCTGAAACTTGAGTTTTTAAATGGTTGTGGGGTACATATTGGGGCAGCAATCAGTACTATATGTCTACTATCTGGTTAATCTCCAGTGTCTACTATGAGTTTCATGTTGGGTGCAAACAAACATTAAAGGAGCCATTATCTGTATTCTTTAACTAAAGCTATTATCTGCCTGCTATCATTGGTTTTGGGTCTATCCACAGTTTGCTACCATCACTCTGGATTGTGCATGCACTCCTTACATAATCTCACTATGTTTTATTCCTATGCATGCTAGTTATTGTACACAATGGAACTGATCATGTAGAGCAAAAGAGACGAGCCTTGCGTGTCAATAAAATTTCATGCAGACGTCGTTCCATGGTGGGCACAAAGGCAGCCCCCTTCCACCCATTTCAGATTGTAATCAAGAGGAAGATAACTATTCTGAGGGGGATTCAGAAGGAGAAGACCACTCCTATTTACCCCATGAGGTCTTCGCTCTAACTTGGCATGCTGATGTTGGTAATATCATGCATATGGTGCCTTGCATTGCTTACTGTATACATTAAAGATGTCATCTACTTAGTTTAGACATGCTTTGTGTCAATGCCATCTGCTTAGTTTCTTTATCGTATATGTGAATCATGCAATGCCATCTTGTCTAGCCAGGCATCATATATGTGAATTTTGCAATGCCACCCTGGTTAGACAGTCATCTTATATGTGAATTATATCATGCCATCATTTTTTATTACGTGTTAAATTTGTCAACAATTTTAGTACATTCAATTACTCTTCCTGTGCATCAGCCATTCGGCATGGTCATGGAAAAATCTGGAGTGGAAACAAGGTCTTCAGAGCAGACAATGCTATCTGACGAAGCGCATGTCTTGCTGGTTACCGATAGCTCCTCAGAGGAGGATTCAGAGACAGATGACCAGTCATATTTCCCCCCCGAGGTGCATGCCCAAACTTGGCAGGGTTATGTTGCTCATATCGTGCGTATGGTATCTTGCATTGCTATGTCATTTTCTTAGTTTAGACATGCTTTGTGTGAATGCCACCTGTTTAGTGTCTAATTACCATATATGTGAATTATGCAATGCCATCTTGTTGCAAGACATTATATATGTGAATTATGCAATGTTATCTTGTTGAACGGCACTACGTGTGTGAATTATGCAATGCCATGCTATTTAGGCAAGCATCATATATGTGAATTATATCATACCGTCCTTTTTTTGTATCTCTCATTGCTTTTGTCGACAATGTTTGTATGTTCAACAGCTCTTCCTGTGCATCAGCCATTTGAATTGGTGATGGAGAAATCTGGAGTGAAAACAAGGTCTTCAGAGCAGACAATGCTACCTGCTGAAGCAGATATCTTGCTGGTTACAGATAGCTCTTCAGAGGAGGATTCAGAGGCAGATGACCAGTCCTATTACCCCCCTGAGGTGTATGCTCAAACTTGGCAGGGTTATATTACTCATATAATGCATATGTTGTATTGCAATGCTTAGTTTTTACATCATATACACAATATTGAATGCTATGTCCTTAGTTGACACATCATATATGCGATTGCCCTCTGCTCACTTCCTTAGTATATAAATCATATATTTGAATTATGTCATGCCATGATTTTTACATAGACAGCATGTATCTGAATTATGGCATGCCAACCCATTTTCAAAAGACATAATATAGTTATATCATCTCATCCTGTTTACATAGTCATCATATTTTAAATTATGTCATTCTATCCGTGAATAATATCATGCCATCATGTTTCCATCGACGTCATGTTTGTGATTTATGGCATGCCAACCACTTTAATAGACACATCGTATAGTTATATCATGTCATCCTGTTTACATAGTCATCATATTTTGAAGTATGTCATTCTATCCTGTTTAGTTAGCCATCATACATGTGAAATTGTGTCATGCTATCCTGTTTAATTAGCCATCATATATTTGAAATTATGTCCTGCTATTCTGTTTGCTTAGACAACATAAATGTGAATTATTTCATGCCCTGTTTTCTTCCCTACTATCCATTGCACCTGTCTATCTTACAATGTCTGTACATTCAATTACTTTTCTTGTTTATCAGCCATTTCAATTGGAGGAAGTGATGGCAGTATCTGTGGGAGTAAAAACACTGTCTTCAGAAAGGTCGTGCTACATGTCGATGCAGATAGAACCACAGTTGTACTTGCCCAAGAACCAGCCCCACCACACATAACCCACACTCATGCAGATTGTACCCCTACCCAGTTGGACAGAGAACCAGCTACACCCCTTCTAACCCCAACCCCAGCAGATAGACACCCAGTTCCCATTGACACATCACCGTCTCCACCACAGAGCACCCAAACACGAGCAGTTAGTAAGGCAACTACGGTGCCCAAATCACGAGGACCACCACTCCGAGCCCGAAGTCAACGCTTAAAGTAGAAGAAGAATTGTTCTTAGGTCAGGTTCCGTAGCTATGGTTCATACTACTTTGTTCTTGCATCACTATAATTACTAATACCAACTAATTTCAAATTTGAAGGATGCAATTGAAACTCCAATGGTGCAACATGTATGTTCTAAACCTGTTTCTTCAACGTGTTTGGCTGTTTACTGTTGTAACTTGCTCTATGTTGATTTCAGTTTCAATTGAATAAACAGTTATGTTCTCATGCCATGCACATTACAAGTGTTGTTATTGTTGTGTAGTTTCCCACACTTATAAACTAGAATGATATAGACCATACAGTGACCATACTACATAGATATATGTTTGTTTCATGCTGTTATCCTGTCCACCTTACTACTGAATTGGTTTACCAAAATGAGTTTCATATACTACATTGTAAACCTGAGATGTGTTTGTTTGTTTCTCTTTTAGAACGCGGATAAAATATTGGAGAAGATTACCCTGTTATGCAATGGTAAAGGAAGTAATGTAGATAAGGTTCAAGATACTGAGACATCCCTGTTGGTCTCCAAGAAAGCTGATAAAAACTATACTGAAGACACTGAGACAACCCCAAAGTCCTGTCTTGATGTAGTGTTTGAGTTACTGGCTACCACTGCTGGCACCAGCTCTTCAAACTCATTGCCTGAATCAGTTCGGCTTCTTGAGTCTCAACTTCAAGTTGAAAGACATCAATCAGATGTTATGCGACAGGAAGCTGAAGGACTGAGGAAGTCCCTGCAGAATTCAGATGCATACTTTCTGGTGCAACAGATAGTGCTGGAGGACTTCAAGTTAATAAGCTTGCTAAGCATCTTGCCAGCATTATGGGTACCCAGGATATTGTTTCTTGAGCTCTTCTGAAGTGGTTTCAGTTCTGGACTTGTTTTGCTGCGGCGTTTATATGCTGCCATGTTCCCTATATTTGCACTGGTGGCGAACTTTGATGCCGAGTGGATGTAATATGTGTAATAGCCGTGATAGCCTAGTGTAAGTTGCTTGCTTATTTATTTGCTTGTTGTCTTGTTTATTTGTTTGCTTGTAGTCAGTGCAGTTCTTTTTCTGCGGTTTGCTAGTGGCTGCAATAACCTATTTTTTAAAACTAGGCCACAATAACCATGGGCTAATATTTACTGTAGTGACACTGGGCCTCCTATGGGCCGTAGAAACAGTGGGCCTTCTACGGGCCATATAAATAGTGGGCCTTCTACGGGCCGTAGAAACAGTGGGACTTCTACGGGCCGTAGAAACGATGGGCCTTCTACGGGTCGTAGAAACAATGGGCCTTCTATGGACCGTATCATCAATGGGCCTTATACGGGCCGTATGATCAATTGGCCAAACATGGGCCAAACAGCCCGCATTCTGGCCGTAAACGGGCTAGAGTTGGAATCGTCCATTCATGGGCTGACCATAACGGGCCATCTTTAATTGGCCGTATTTGATGACGCTATGAAAACGGCCCAACGTATTAACGGACCACAAACGGGCCGCCTGTAACCACGGGATGAATTTGGCCCACAAGCAGAAAATGACAGTAACGGGTCGTAAGTAAAAGAATGCTGGAAAATAGCCCAAGAATAAATGGGCTTTGAGAAGGCCGAAAGATAACATGGGATGGAAACGACCCAATGGAATAACGGGCCGTTAATGGGTATAAAGTGATACACTGTTCTTTACGGGCCAGTTTCACCACGGGCCGTTAATGGGTGTAAAGTGATACACTGTTCATTACGGGCCAGTTTCACCACGGGCCGTTAATAGGCCAAGAGTTACATAGGGCCTGATATGGGCTGAAAGACGTCATGGGCCATACATGGGCCAGAAGTGAAAACGGGCTGGAATCATATTGGATGGCCCAGATGACGCTACTGGGCCTAATTCGAATAGGGCATAACGGGCCTTGGGTTAGCGGGCTGTAAATGGGCTATATGCGAACAGGCCGTTAACAGACTTTCCATGGGCCGGCCCGCCACCTTTTGACCAAGTCAAATGGGCCGGCCTTTTCATAGGAATGGGCCTCTGTTGGGCCGTGCCACGTGTCGACGTATCATAGGCGCCATCTATCCACTGAGTGGATGACATCTGTCCCAGCGATGAGCCGACACGTGTTTCCTCCAGCCAATGATGATTTTACACGTGGAAAATCCCCATTGGTCGGGGCTGTTAACGGGTTATCGGATCCAAAACTCGACCCGATAGCTTAACGGCGTTCCGTTATGGTGGATGCCACGTGTCGGTCACCCTTGACGAAAGCACTTCTGTGACACGCGATTTATCGTCATGGAAGTGGACACTTCCGTGATGATAATTTTGGTAATGTCATGGAACACTTCTACGACAGCACAAGTATGACTATCTTGATTCTGTCATAAATTTTTCATGGATGTGCATGCATGACAGAAAACGTGACCTACTGTGACAAACACGTATCATCACGGAAGTGTATTTTTTTGTAGTGCTCGTGGGCAAGGTGTGGCCCCCCTGGTGAACTTCTTGCGCTCAGTATTTTTTATATATTCTGAAAATGACTTCCGTGAAGTTTGAGGACTTTTGGGGCTGTGCAGAATAGGTCTCTAATATTTGCTCCTTTTCCAGCCCAGAATCCCAGCTGCCGGCATTCTCCCTCTTTATGTAAACCTTATAAAATAAGAGAGAATAGGCATAAGTATTGTGACATAATGTGTAATAACAACCCATAATGCAATAAATATCGATATAAAAGCATGATGCAAAATGGACGTATCACTAGACATTGTAATTCATGGTAAAAGAGATCCAGTCAAGTCATACTCAATGTAAACTAACAGTAATGGATGCAAATGACAGCGGTGCTCTCCAACTGGTGCTTTTTAATAAGAGGATGATGCCTCAACATAAAAGTAAATAGATAGGCCCTTCGCAGAGGGAAGCAAGGATTTGTAGAGGTGCCAGAGCTCGGTTTTGAAATAGATATGAATAATATTTTGAGCGGTATACTTTCATTGTCAACATAACAACCGAGAGATCTCGATATCTTCCATGCTACACACATTATAGGCGGTTCCCAAATAGAATGGTAAATTTTATACTCCCCCTCCACAAACAAGCATCAATCCATGGCTTGCTCAAAACAACGAGTGCCTCCAACTAACAAGAGTCCCGGGGGAGTTTTGTTTGCAGTTATTTTGATTTGATTTGCATAAAGCATGGGACTGGGCATCTCGATGACCAGCCATTTTCTCATGAGTGAGGAGCGGAGTCCACTCCTCTTGGAATAACCCGCCTAGCATGGAAGATATAGAAAACCCTACTTGATACATGAGCTATTCGAGCATACAAAACAGAATGTTTATTTGAAGGTTTAGAGTTTGGCACATACAAATTTACTTGGAACGATAGGTAGATACCGTATATAGGTAGGTATGGTGGACTCATATGGAACAACTTTGGGGTTTATGGAATTGGATGCACAAGCAGTATTCCCGCTTAGTACAAGTGAAGGCTAGAAAAAGACTGGGAAGCGACCAGCTAGAGAGCGACAACAGTCATGAACATGCATTAAAATTAATCAACACCGAATGCAAGCATGAGTAGGATATAATGCACCATGAACATAAATATCTTAGAGGCTATGTTGATTTTGTTTCAACTACATGCGTGAACATGTGCCAAGTCAAGCCACTCGAATCGTTCAAAGGACGATACCACCCTATCATACCACATCACAACCATTTTAATAGCATGTTGGCACGCAAGGTCAACCATTATAAGCTCCTAGCTAATTAGGCATGGCATAAGCAACTACAATCACTAATTGTCATTGCAAACATGTTTCTTTCATAATAGGATGAATCAGGAATGATGAACTAATCATATTTACAAAACAAGAGAGGTCGAGTTCATACCAGCTTTCCTCATCCCAATAAGTTCATGATATAATCATCATTATTGCCTTTCACTTGCATGACCGAATAGTGTGGATAATAATAATTGTGCACGTGCATTGGACTAAGCTGGAATCTGCAAGGATTCAATTCAAGAGAGAAGACAAGGTAATATGGGCTCTTTGGTAGATTAACAATAATGCATATAAGAGCCACTCAACATTTTCATTATGGTCTTCTCCTCTCGACCCCCAAAGGAAAGAAAAGAAACAAAACTATTTACATGGAAAGCTCCCAACAAGCAAAAAGAAGAACGAGAAATCTTTTTGGGTTTTCTTTTAATTATTACTACTACAGCATGAAAAGTAGACTAGCTAAAAGCTACAACTATTTTTTTGTTTTTTTCTTAAGGTTTATTAAACACGCAAGAAAAAAGCGACAAAAGAAAATAAACTAACATGGATGATACAATGAAAAAGTATGAGCAGCGACAACTAGCATGAGTGTGTGAACAGGAATGTAATGTCGGTGAGAAGTACGTACTCCCCCAAGCTTAGGCTTTTGGCCAAGGTTGATCTATGGCCATGGCTGGCCTGGCGGATATCCAAAGTAATAGTTGGGGTCTTACTGATAAGGAGCCTCGGGTTGCCACTGGTTGGCAATCTCCTCCGGATCCCACTGGTAAACAGACTGTCGTGAAGGATCAAATTGTGGTTCCGACTCTGGCTCTGTAGCAGATGTGGGGTTTCGGTAGGCGTGAATGGCCTTCGGCAGAACAAGGTACTTGCCTGCAGATAAATCAAACAAGGAAGGAGCAGGCAAAGTGATAGTCTCAGGGTGATTTTTATCAAAAATCAGCTTGTATTTAAGCATCTTTTCCTTATTCTTAACAATAAAATCATGTGCTACCATACTCTTATAGTCTAGAAAAACAGAAGGCATCAACTTTTCTTCTTTCTCATAATGTCTAATAGGTATATTAAAATGTGCAGCGAGGCGCGAGGCAAAGATACCTCCCAAGATGGGGCCCTTAGTATGGTTAAGATTTAATCGCTTTTCAACAATTGCGCCCATACTAAATGTGTCATCAGGAACAAGGCATGGCACAAAATAACAATATCAGGGGCACCAAGGTTGACACAGTTTCCGCGACCAATTAAGCATCTACTAGCAAATATTGCAAACTAATGTAAACATGAAAATGTATGCTAGTAATTCTTGCATCGGAAACCTTCCTCGTTTCCCCTATAGCAATTGTATCAATAAACCCTTCCACATCGTCACGATGTGGTTCCTCTACGCTACCCTCAAAAGGTATCAAACAAACCCGACAAAAATCATGAAGTGACATCTCCTTATGCTCATCATATAAAGAAAATTCCACCAAAGGTGGTGAGCTCCTAGCATGGAAATGAAAGTTTTGTAGAAAGATATTGGTGAGTAAGAGATATAGTTCGCGTTGGTCGTGGAGGAAGGCGGTGAGGCCTGCATCTCAGCCAACTCATAGAAATCATCATAAATCCTGGCTGCTCTCAACAAATCATCACAAGGCCATTCACACGGCTGAACCTCCGCAGTACGACGGAGATTATACTTGGGTTTCTTGTTCTCTTCACTTTGTTTATCCTTCGAGCTTCGGCTCGGTGATCCCCTCAAAAATATCTTCATCTTTTTCTGAATTTTTTTGAAATTTTTAGCAACTCAAAAATAAAAGTGACCAAACTCAACAAAATTGATAGCATCTACTCCTACAAGTGCCCAGAGGCTATATCATGCATTAAAACTACTTTTGACCATATAAATTTGACATGCAAGCTCAAGAACAGGGTCACCTAAGTAGCAAAAATTTGCAATGAATAAACACTAGAACAAAATCTAATTGGACCATTGGAGGAGTCACATGCCAAAGAACAATCCCCCAAAGCAGTTTTATGATTGGAGCTTTGAGCAAGGAGATCAAAAATGGCAGCAAGATGAGCAAGAACTCGGGTTTGAGCTGGCTAGTGATTTTTTTGGGAGGAACAAGGAGTGTGTGGTGGCTGGAATAAGTGGAGGGGAGCCACCATGGGCCCACGAGGCAGGGGGCGCGCCCTGGACCCTCGTGGCCAGGTGCTTGCTCCCCCTGGTGTGTTCTCCATGTCAGATATTCTCAAATATTCTAGAAAAAATCATATTTAATTTTCTGGGCATTTGGAGAACTTCTATTTTCGGGGTATTTTTTATTGCATGGATAATTCAGAAAATAGACAGAAAAATACTATTTTTGCTTTATTAATATAAATAACAGAAAGTAAAAAGAGGGTACAGAAAGTTGTGCCTTCTAAATTCATCCATATCATGCTCATCAAAAGGAATCCACTAACAAAGTTGATCAGGTCTTGTTAACAAACTCATTTCGAATAACATGAAACCGGAGAATTTTTGAATAACACTAGGTTACGTCAACAGGGATATGCATGTCCCCAACAATAAGAATATCATATTTCTTCTTGACAGTAGGAAGAGGAAATTCAAAACCTCCAATAGTGATTGTTGAAATTTTTCCAATAGAATTGATACTGTGGACTTGAGGTTGTTTCCTCGAAAAGTGTATCGTATGCTCATTACCATTAACATGAAAAGTGACATTGCCTTTGGTGCAATCAATAGCAGCCCCTACAGTATTCAAAAAGGGTCTTCCAAGAATAATAGACATACTATCGTCCTCGGGGATATCAAGAATAACAAAGTCCGTTAAAATAGTAACGTTTGCAACCACAACAGGCACATCCACACAAATACTGACAGGTATAGCAGTTGATTTATCAGACATATGCAAAGATATTTCAGTAGGTGTCAACTTATTCAAATCAAGTGTACGATATAAGGAGAGAGGCGTAATACTAACACCGTCTCCAAGATCACATAAAGCAGGTTTAACATAGTTTCTTTTAATGGAGCATGGTATAGTTGGTACTCCTAGATCTCAAAGTATAATTAGCAAGCATGGTGGAAATTTCAGCTTCCGGTATCTTTATCTTATTTGTAACAATATCTTTCATATATTTAGCATAAGGATTCATTTTAACCATATCAATCAAACGCATACGCAAAAAGATAGGTCTAATCATTTCAGCAAAGCGCTCAAAATCATCATCATCCTTTTTCTTGGATGGTTTAGGAGGAAAAGGCATGGGTTTCTGAACCCATGGTTCTCTTTCTTTACCGTGCTTCCCAGAAACAAAGTCTCTCTTATCATAATGTTGATACTTTGATTGTGGGTTATCAAGATCAACAGCAGGTTCTATTTCTACATCATTATTATTGCTAGGTTGAGCATCAATGTGAACATCATCATTAACATTATCACTAGGTTCATGTTCATTACCAGATTGTGTTTCAGCATCAGAAATAGAAATATCATTGGGATTCTTAGGTGTGTCAATAACAGGTTCACTAGAAGCATGCAAAGTCCTATCATTTTTCTTTTTCTTCCTCTTAGAAGGACTAGGTGCATCAACGTTATTTCTCTCAGAATCCTGCTCAATTCTCTTAGGGTGGCCCTCAGGATACAAAGGTTCCTGAGTCACTTTACCTCCTCTAGTTGCAACTGTCGGTGTCAAAACCGGCGGATCTCGGGTAGGGGGTCCCGAACTGTGCGTCTAAGGCGGATGGTAACAGGAGGCGGGAGACACAATGTTTACCCAGGTTCGGGCCCTCTCGATGGAGGTAATACCCTACTTCCTGCTTGATTGATCTTGATGATATGAGTATTACAAGAGTTGATCTACCACGAGATCATAGAGGCTAAACCCTAGAAGCTAGCCTATGATTATGATTGTTATTGTCCTACGGACTAAACCCTCCGGTTTATATAGACAACGGAGGGGGCTAGAGTTACACATAGTCGGTTACAAGGGAGGAGATCTACATATCCGAATTGCCAAGCATGCCTTCCACGCAAAGGAGAGTCCCACCCGGACACGGGACGAAGTCTTCAATCTTGTATCTTCATAGTCCAACATTCCGGCCAAAGGATATAGTCCGGCTGTCCGAGGACCCCCTAATCCAGGACTCCCTCAGTAGCCCCTGAACTAGGCTTCAATGACGATGAGTCTGGCGCGCAGATTGTCTTCGGCATTGCAAGGCGGGTTCTTCTCCAAATTCTGAATACCTGTCAAGTAGTGTTCGGCTTCCCATGAATGCTGCACTCCTTGGCTTCTGCGCCTAATAATGGCTATCCTCCATGTGTTGAGCGAATGCGAGAAGTCAAGGCATTTTTACACTTGCCACCCTAACCATGTGAGTAAATCATCTATTTAAAGAGACTGGGATCCTCAGATCCAGATCACACCATCCTCCCATAGCAAGTATCCATCGGAGCACGCTTGAAAAAAGTCCATCCCATCATGGCCGGCCATCGCAGCTCCTCCTCTCGCTCCCATAGCCCTAAGCCAAGCGATTGGAAGAAGTGTTTCGTCCCCCACAGCCAATTAGTAGAGTTACAGACCCAGGGGTTTCTCCCTCCAGCGTATATGGTCCCCGTTCGAGGCAGACTTGCCACTTACAACGGCGGAGAGCAAGCGGAGAGCTTTCCCAACCCATCCATGGGGGAGCGGGTATGCCTTGTCCCTTACTTATTAAGGGGGCCTGGATTTCCAATCCATCCGTTCCTCCGCGGGCTTCTGGAGTTCTACGGCCTCCGGCTACATAACTTTACTCCCGCCTCCATATTATACATCGCTGGCTATGTCGGCTTTTGCGAGCTGTTTTGGGCTGCGAAGCTCATTTCAAGCTATGGAAGAGGCTATTCTGCCTCGTACCCCGTACACAGGAGGGGTCACTATATCAAGTGGGCGGAGCCGAGATATGGCGTATCGCTGGGACCGGAAACCTGTCCGATACTCCGAAGAAGACATCAGAAGACTTGCCTTCAGAGTGGTTTTATATGGAGGACGTCCCGCTTCCGGATCCTATTCGGATGGGCCTTCCTGAGTTCAATAACGCCCCTCTGAAGAAACGCTGCAGCTGGCGCCCTCGGGACCCCCAGGAGGAAGATAACAGAGAGGTCCTTTACCTGATGGGCCGGATAAAAACGCTGGCCAAATCAGGATTGACAATAATCGAGGTTATGTCAATATGTATAATGCGGGGGGTGTACCCACTTCAATATCGGGGACAACCCATGTGGCACTTTAATGGAGAAGACGATGCCACCCGCTGCGGTCGTAAGGGACCGGACTCCATCGCTGCTCTAGCGAAAATTCTGTCCGATCTATATAAAGGAGAGGAAGAGGAGTTCATCCTCATTAAGCCACGGGATGGATTCTCCATGTACATCCCCCCAAACTAGGTGAGCTGCTACTTTCTACTCCAGACCTTCCTGCATTCTTCGTCATAAGTATTTACCTTGCTATTTCATAGCAGGAACTGTGAAAAGCTGTGAGGGAGGTCCACAGCCGCCTCCACGACCAAAGGATCCTGACCGGGCCCTCGACCCTGGACTCAAACAAGATCCGGACACATTTGTGGAGCTCATCGACAGGACATGCTATCAGTTAAGCTGCAACGGTGCCTTGGTGGCCGTCATAGCCAATTATCCTGGACTGCTCCCTGCATCGCATGTAAGTAAAACCGAAGTCCCAACTTCCAAGAAGGATTCTCTTTTTTCCGCACTTCACCTACCGCACACATATGGTGTCTTATAGGGAAGGCCCTCGGGATGCCATGCCGAACCCGCAGTGACTCACCAACAAGGGGAACCGAAGCCGGGTAGGCTTAAAAGGAAGGCGGTCAGGACTGAGATGCCGTCGCAAAGGTATGAAAAACAACCCCGCTCCGTGGTTGTCGTATTTTAAAATATAATAACATCCATGGTTCCTGGTAGGAAAAACTCTCACCGGACCATATCCGGAGAGCCTGCTGGCCAAGCTTCCACCAGCTGGGCTCCAGAGCCGGACTTAGAGGCAGATGCTAACGTGGGGCCAACACTGGTTGTTCCTCCTACAGAGGATGCAGATAGGCTGTCCTTGTAAGTGCATCTAGTGACACCCCTAGTTGGTTTTGGAGTATTGACGACAAACCTAGTTGAGGGACTAATGTGTTTGTGAGAATTGCAGGATAACATAGGTAGAAGTCCCTCATTGATTCGGTTTTCCTACCAGAGATGACCCCTAAAAATGTATGAAGACATTGAAGTCAAAGGTGGTATATGAAGATATTCACATTGAAGACTATGACAAGAGAAGACATCACATGAAGCCTATGGAGCTCGAAGACTTAGATCTTTCGTAGTTCTCTTTCTTCTTTATTGAGTCATAAGAACCACCGTGCTGTTAAGTGGGGTCCAAGAGAACCACTCAGAATGACTGAAGTGATGCCTAACCAAAACCTATGTCTTCGAGTGAAGACTATGAGAGCGAATCTTGTCCAAAGTCGGACAAGTCAGCTTTGCTTGTAGCCCAAGTAAAGTTGCCGTGTGAGTTTGAAATCTGACCGTTGGAACACGTGTCAGTTCCTTAGTGACCCAGGGTCATTTCAGACAAATCGGGTCGGGTTGCCTAGTAGCTATAAATAGCCCACCCCCTACAACCATAAACGGTTGGCTGCTCAGAGTTAGTGCACGGCTTTTGTCGTTTGAGAGCAACCCACCTCGAAGCATTTGAGAGAGAATTCCTTGCGAGGATAAAGCCCTAACCACCCAAAGCCAAAGAGAATTAGGCATCACTTAAGTCTTCTTGTCTGTGTGATCTGAAGACTTATTACACTTGAGGACTGTAAATCCTCCAGCCGGTTAGGCGTCACGTTCTGAGTATCCAAGAGACATTGTGGATTGCCGGTGAACGAAGTCTGTGAAGGTTTGGGAGTCTACCTTGAAGACTTACCAGAGTGATTGGGCGAGGTCTGTGTGACCTTAGCTCAAGGGGAATACGGTGAGGACTGGGTGTCCTGAGCTGCGTGTTCAGGACTGGGTGTCCGGGACTGTGTGTCCTCAGGTTTAAATACCTAGCCGCCCTAACCAGACGTACAGTTGTCATAGCAACTGGAACTGGTCCAACACATCATTGTCTTCAACGAGTCACTGGTTTCATCCGTCCCTTCTCTTTACGTATTGTTACTCCTTGTGATGTCATTGTATGATTGCACTATCTTTTATCTTCACTGAGTGACTGCGTGTTCTGTTTGGCTTCATAATATCTTCCTACCTGATCCTTACTACATTGCTGCTATTAGTCATTGTGCTTTCACTCTATTGAATACTTGACTATTGCTTGCCTAGTGTAGTTTACCTTCCGCTGCAGGGTAATAGGTTTATTTCTATCGTTTGTCTTCATAACTTCCATGTTTTGAAGACTTTCATAAAAATCGCCTATTCACCCCCCCTCTAGTCGATATAACGCACTTTCAGTCCTCTACGAATTCCGAAGTGGAGAGTGCCATGAATCACAGGCGTCGCCGGGCCGTACTCCATGATGCTTGTTTCTCTCAAGAGGCGTTTGATGCTTTCAACTCAGGAGGCACGTACATCCGAGCTGCTCAAAATGGTCTTGCCCGAGCCACCGACCAGTATGTGAAGGATATACGGGTAAGAAAATCTAATAATTATGTACATTAGTAGCCCCTGAGACTTGAAATAGTTGGCACAACTGATTTAAGGATCATTGTTTGCATAGGTTCTTATGGAGAAGAATACCCAATTGTCTCAAGAGCTGGAGGAGTGCGAAGCCCAGCTACGGGCCGCGGTTGCCTCCATGAAGGAGTCCGAGAAGGCCCCATCTGGTAACACTTGTTTCTATCTAAGAGAATGACATGTACCAGTTAGTATTCAGCATGCATGCAAATCTAACAATAGATTCTGCAAATGATCCCGGAGTGTATCCAGATGTCGTGCGAGGGGATGAGCAACATGCTCAACGACAACTAAAGGCTGGCGAGCGTGTGCTTACGCAGGTTAGGCGAGAGAAAAACGATCTCCAAGATGCCAATACCAGGCTGGGCGTTGAACTGAAAGATGTTCGGGCCTAGCTTGCTGACTCCGTAAAGGAGAATAAGAGGCTAACAAAATTTTTAGTAAGTGCTTGAATGACCTTTTATAGAGTTTGGTGAAGAAACCGGCTAACAGAATTATATCTGTAGGTATGCTGATGGGTCATCCCGCAGAGGAGATGCCCGGGTCTGCGGGTGATCTTATGCCAGAGCTCTCACAACTGCACGAACAAGTTCGGCAGGTGATGCAGGGCATTGCCCAAGCCTTGTGGCCATCCGCCTCCCTGCCAGGAGGCATGGGGGAGCTTGTGGAGATGCTCAAGGGAGCACGGTGGCGCTTCCGATTATGGAAGATATCATCCTGCCGACAAGGTGCAAGGGAAGCCTGGGCCATGGTGAAGACGCGATATACCAAGGCAGACCCGAACCACATAGCCGAGGTCGGACCTGTGGGGTCTGATGGGAAAGAGTTCCCCGTCAGTTTGGTGTATGACCAGGTGAAATTAGCCGCAAAGTATTCCCAATAGGATTGTAGGCTAGACAGCATGTTGGATGGTATAGAAGAAGAATTTAGTCAGTCTAAGTGACTGTGTACTTCAAGTGACATATATTGTCCCTAGCCGGATTGTAAATCATTTGTCATGGCAGACCTTTTCGCTTCGACCTCTGGACCCGACAGTCCAGAGTGTATCCGAATACCTGCTCAGTTATGTAAAAACCGAGGTATGCGTGGAAACTAGACGTAGGGGTCATAAGTGCTTGAACAGGCAAGTACCAACTAGCTATGTTATATTACATGGATAGTAAGAAACATCTTCCAGGGATAATAGTTCCGTTAAGGGTTCCTTTCCCTGGGTACGCATGCATTAATGTGCATGTCCGAACTGCGAAAAGAGACGCAGGATATAAACATCTGGGGGCATGTATTACAATAAATAAAAGTCATATTTTGTTCACCAACCGAATATTCCCTTAAGAACGCTAGCTTTCGGCCTCACCCAGTCTGGGGTACACATCCGGCTGACCCGGCAGTAACAATCATAGAGGTGCTCCCCTTTTGCCCTAGCTGAATTAACAGGAACGTAGGGCATAAACATAAGAGCTAGGCAACCCAGCTTGGCCAAAACTTAAGTCATATTGATGCATATAATGGCGAAGAAAAGGTACATGTGGAAAAGTAACACATGTGCGGGGGGGCATAGATCCCTGAACATGGTTATATTAAGCTTCTGTATAGGAAGCCCCCAGGTATAATGAGCACGCCTAGCGTGTCAAGATTGTGTAGTCAAGACACATTTTAACCTTTTAACCTTTTAAGGCCGTGAAAGAAAGAAAAGACAAATAACAGATATATAAAAAATTGACAGAGCTAAGGAGACGAACACAGAGTCCGGCGCTAGGCGTAGAACCTTCGGAGTCTGGCTGCGTTCCATGGGTTTGGCTCGAGTCGATTGTCCGATGCATCCCGCAGACGGTACGCTCCGTCGGTCAGAAGTTTTTCAATAACGAAGGGACCTTCCCATTTGGGCTTGAGCTTGTTCTTTTTCTTCTCCGGTAGGCGTAGAACGAGTTTGCCAACGTTATAAGTTTTGGCCCGTAGTTCTCTGCTTTGATACCGCTGAGCCTGTTGCTGATAGAATGCGGAGCGGGCTTTTGCCACGTCACGCTCCTCCTCCAGGGTGTCCAAACTGTCCTACCGATCAAGCTCGGCTTCTTTCTCTTCGTACATGCGCACTCGAGGTGAGTCATGAATGATGTCGCAGGGCAATACCGCCTCTGCACCGTACACCATAAAGAACAGTGTGTATCCGGTAGTGCGATTCAGCGTGGTCCGCAGCCCCCATAGTACGGAGTCAAGCTCCTCCACCCAGTGTGTATATGATTCCTTCAAGGATCGCACAATCTGGGTTTAATGCCGCTCATGATAAGACCATTTGCTCGATCGACTTTACCGTTAGTTTGCGGGTAATAGATAGAGGCATAATCGAGCTTAATGCCCATGTTGTTGCACCAAGTTTTCACATCGTCGGCTGTAAAGTTCGAGCCGTTATCGGTGATGATGCTGTGGGGGACGCCGTAACGGTGTACAACCCCGGATATGAAGTCTATCACTGGTCCAGACTCGACCGTTTTAACTGGTTTGGCTTCTATCCATTTGGTGAATTTATCCACCATGACCAATAGGTATTTTTTTCTTATGGCTTCCCCCTTTAAGGGGTCTGACCATATCAAGCCCCCAGACCGCAAAGGGCCAAGTAATGGGGATTGTTTGGAGAGCGGTAGGTGGCATATGGCTTTGGTTTGCAAAAAGTTGGCAACCGACGCAACGTTGAACGAGGTCTTGTGCGTTTGCTCGGGCCGTCGGCCAGTAAAAACCTGTACGGAAGGCCTTGCTTACAAGGGCCCGAGCTGCGGCGTGGTGGCCGCCAAGTCCAGCATGAATTTCTGCCAAAAGTTGTCGTCCTTCCTCTTCAAAGATGCACCTTTGAAGTACTCCGGTAGCGCTTTTCTTATAAAGCTCTCCCTCGTGGACCTTGCAGGCTTTAGACCGCCGCACAATGTAACGTGCCTCGTTTGGGTCATCAGGGAGTTCTTGCCTAGTTAGGTAGGCCAAGAAGGGTTCTGTCCACGGGGCGATGACAGCCATAATCACATGGGCCAAAGGTGTTATTTCAGTGGTAGAGCCTCCGATTACGTTAGAGTGTTTGGGGTCTGGTGTTGTGGCCGGATCTAGACTGTTATTGCCGATCTCCCCATCCCACACCACGGATGGCTTAAACAGCCTTTCCAAGAAGATATTAGGTGGGACAGGGTCGCGCTTAGCGCCGATGCGGGCGAGGATATCCGCTGCTTGATAGTTTTCTTGGACCACATGGTGGACTGTGAGGCCCTCGAACCGAGCTGACATTTTGAGGACGGTGTTGTGGTAATCCGCCATTTTTGGGTCCTTGGTGTTAAAGTCCCCATTTATTTGAGATATTGCGAGGTTCGAATCCCCCCGCACCTCTAGGCGTTGAATGCCCATGGAGACTGCCATCCGGAGACCATGCAATAGGGCCTCATATTCTGCTGCATTGTTGGAGTATGTGTATAATATTTGGAGTAAGTATTGGACTGTATCTCCGGTGGGGGATATCAGGACGATGCTTGCCCCCAGACCAGCCAGCATCTTAGAGCCTTCAAAGTGCATGATCCAATTGGAGTACGCGCCATACTCTTTAGGGAGTTCGGCTTCCGTCCATTCGGCGACGAAATCAGCCAGTACTTGCGACTTAATGGCTTGCCGTGGTTTATATGTTATGTCGAATAGTAGGAGCTCGATAGCCCATTTAGCAATCCGGCCCGTGGCATCGCGGTTATTTATTATGTCCTTGAGTGGTATTTCGAAGTCCACCATAATTGAACACTCTTGAAAGTAGTGTCGTAGTTTCCGGGATGCCATGAAGACCGCGTATGCTATCTTTTGATAATGTGGGTACCGTGATTTGCATGGAGTGAGGACGGTGGATACGTAGTATCCGGCTTTTGAAGCGGGAACTTATGTCCGTTCGTCTCTCATTCGATGATGAGCACTGCGCTTACAACTTGGTGTGTTGCCGCTTTATATAACAGCATTGGCTGGCTGACATTTGGCGCAGCCAAGATTGGTTTGGTGGCCAATGCGGCCTTTATTTCTTCCAATCCGGCCATGGCCGCATCCGTCCACTCGAAGTGTTCGATGCGTTGAAGAAGGCGATAAAGAGGTAGTGCCTTTTCTCCTAATCGGGAGATAAAGCGGCTTAAGGTAGCCACGCATCCAGTTAACTTCTGGATTTTCTTGAGGTCTGTTGGGATAGCCAACTTTGACAAAGCTTGGATTTTAGCCGGATTTGCTTCAATTCCTCTATTGGAGACGATGAAGCCCAAGAGCTTTTCGGCGGGCACGCTGAAAACGCATTTTTCCGGATTGAGCTTGATGTCATATGTTCGGAGATTGTCGAACATGAGCCTCAAGTCGTCTATTAAGGATTCGACGTGTCTTGTCTTAATGACCACATCGTCTACGTATGCCTCCACTGTTTTGCCGATTTGTGTTTCCAAGCATGTCTGAATCATGCGTTGATAGGTTGCACCAGCTTTTTTGAGCCCAAAAGGCATGGTGTTAAAACAGAAGGGGCCGTACGGAGTGATGAATGCCGTTGCGGCTTGATCGGGCCCCGCCATCTTAATTTGATGGTATCCAGAGTATGCGTCCAGGAAGCACAATGAGTCGTGTCCAGCGGTAGCGTCAATAATTTGATCGATGCGGGGGTGGGGGAAGGGATCCTTGGGGCAAGCCTTGTTAAGGTCCTTGAAATCGACACATAGGCGCCAGGATTTGTCCTTCTTTGTTACCATCACCAGGTTTGCTAGCCAGTCCGGATGTTTTATTTCTCTAATGAATCCGGCCTCGAGTAATTTGGCTAACTCTTCTCCAATGGCTTGTCATTTAGGCTCAGAGAAACGCCGAAGAGTCTGCATGACCGGCTTGAACCCCTTTAGAATGTTAAGGCTATGCTCGGCCAGCCTGCATGGGATTCCTGGCATGTCTGACGGATGCCAGGCGAAGATGTCAGGACCCCGATTCCTAGTCACATCGATCTAGCCGGTAACACCTCATATCACTTTGCGGACTCACGCACGGTATTCCCACGGGTGTCGCCTTACCATGGCCCGGGACCGTTTGCGCCTTTTGGCTCATGTATATGATAGTGTCACTAGCATCCATATGACAGAGAACCCGGGCCGACATGGCTAGTCGTGAACCCAAAGCGGCACTAACCTATGGGGACAAGCATACATGAATCACATCGAGCATGTCGGCCAGCAGCGTGTGAATCCGGGCTGTAGCACTGGGCTAACAGGACTCCGGGAACCCGGGCTGTAGCAGGCTAGGCAGGACTCCGGATGTCACCGCGTGACATTTCCCCGAAGGGACAGACACAGGAACAAAGTGAAACACATGCCGGCCAGTCAAGTGTCCTGAGCAGTAGTGCTAGGCTAGCACGACTCCGGTGAACCGGTCTGTAGCGGACTACTATGGCTCATGGAAGCACAAGACTACATTTCCCCAAAAGAGAGGCCACCAAGGATAAACCACTAGGTTGTCGGATCCCACACATACCAAGCATTTCAATCATACACACAATATGCTCGATATGTGTAAATACAACATGGCATCACAACATAACTCTACGACTCAAAGTATTTATTCATTAGGCTCCGAGGAGCGAGGTATTACAAACATGGGTCTTATGACCCAACACACAAAGCATACAAGCAACAAGCACATGCGGAAGCTTAACTCGTCTGAGTACAGACAACTACAAATGAACAAAGGCTGAGAAGCCTGACTATCTACCAGATCCTGCCAAGGGCACAAGATCGTAGCTGAGTAACAAGCTAAACGTCAAAGTCCACGCGGAACTACTAGCAAGACTGAAATCTCTGTGCAAAACATAAGATAAGCAAACGTGAGTACAATTGTACTCAGCAAGACTTACATCAGAACTATCTACATATGCATCAGTATCAAAAGGGGGTGGTGGAGTTTAACTACAGCAAGCCAGCTTTGACTCAGTGGCTAACCTGAACTACGACTGCAAGCAACTCTTTTGAGGTGGCGCACACGAGTCCACATATTCACCATTCAATACACCACTATGGATCCGCTCCCGTCTCCCTACGAGAAGGCCATCCATAGCACTCACACTTATCTTGCGAGTTTTAGAGTATCCACTTTCACTTGTCTATGAACTATGCAAGGGGTCCAAGTTTCCATATCCGAGGAATCCGGCTATTCGAATAGATAATGATAACCCTGCAGGGGTGTACTTCTTCATACACGCTCCCACCACTTACCACCATATACACATCATGTATCTCGGCAACCTTCAAGCGGAAGCCTGGCGAGGGTGTCGGTCACGGCCTACCTAAATGCTTAAGTCTCTAGTCCAGGTTTATCGCCTATCCAGGTTCCATCCGCAGGGAGTCCGGCCGAGGTTTCCACATACGGCCCCGAACGATGTGAACAGGGTTCCCGAGACACCAAACGGGCGCCCGGCATGCTCGACCATGGTGTATCTACCGCATCATAGCCCACCCCTAGGGTCAGCGCTACGCACGGCCGCCAACACATAACCTACAAACACCAGAAACTAGTTGCAACTCCTGGACAGAGTACTAGGGTGATTAAGAAGCCGAGAGGGTCAATTAAGGATCCCAATGAGTGGTAGTAGTTGTTCATGGATCACAGACACAGAACTCAGTTCCTGAGGACGGCTGCAATGAGACAACCCACCATGTACTCCTACACACTTAGCTCACACACAGTAGGACATGTTCATCACTGTTCCAATTCACCCCCGATGAATCAGACCTGACTCAACTCTAAGCAGTAGCAGGCATGACAAACAAGCATGAATGAGTAGGCACATCGGGGCTCAAACAACTCCTACTCATGCTAGTGGGTTTCATCTATTTACTGTGGCAATGACAGGTCATGCAGAGGATAAAGGGGTTCAACTGCCGCAACAAGTAACAGACGAATCGTTGTTGTCCTAATGCAGTAAAAGAGAGCAGGAGCGAGAGAGTGGGCTTGTATCGGAATGAACAAGGGGGTTGTGCTTGCCTGGCACTTCTGAAGATAACATTGAGTCTTCATCAGTGTCAACGATCACAGCGTCGGAGCAGCGTCTACCGAGAGGGGACAATCACCGGCAATAGAGAAGGAACACAATCAATGCAATGCACAACATGATGCATGATCATGACATGGCAATATGCTGTTGATTGAGCTAATGCAACTGAAAGTCATTTAAATTGAAGTGGAATTCAAAACTATATCAAATTCCAACTCCAAACCTATTATGAAATTTGCCCTAATCATGTTTCATCCTAAACAGTGAGGTTAACTTTCTCAAACATGCATGAAAATGCCAGATTCAGATTCTTTGGATTTTTTTGATAATTTTTCATATATAATTTAATTCATTTGGAGTTACGGTTGATTTTCTATGATTTTTAGAAGTTTTGGACATTTTCTGAAATAAATAAATCATTTAAGATTTATTTAAATTCCAGAAAAAGGATTACCGCGTCAGCCTGATGTCATTATGACGTCAGCAGGGCAACAGGGCCGGTCCAGGTCAAACCTGACCTGTGGGGCCTACTGGTCAGTGACACACGGCTGGCATGAGTCACTGACATGTGGGGCCGGTCAATGGCCACGTCAGCAAGTCAAACTGACGTGTGGGGCCACCTGGGTTAATAACTAATCTAAACAGAACTTTAAGTTAAACTAAACATGCACTGGGCCCACATGGCAGTGGCTCTAGGGAGTTTTAGCAGGGTCATTAGCACTAATTAAGCCAGCGCCACGTCAGCTCGCTGGAGCTTGGCCGGCGGCAACCAAATACACGGCGAAAGTTCGCCGGAATGGCACTAGGGGCGGCGGCTGGGTGTGCTGAGGGCACCAGAGGGGAGCCCTCGCTCGGCTGCATCAAGCAGAGGCAACAGCGGGTCACAGGGTGGCCGGAGCTTGCCGGAACTGAGCTCGCGGCGGCGCCGGAGTTCGGGCGGAGAGGGAAAGAGGGCTACGGTGCACGGCAAGGCGAGGAAGTGCGTGCGTTAGGCTCCTGGGGACGCACTAAATGCGGTGGTGCGCTCGGACGCGTGCTTGCACGGCCGTAGCCACGACGGCGACATGGCCGGCGGCAAGGAGCGCTCGGGATCGAAGGGGACGGTGGCTACGAGGCGTAATCGAGCACGGGAAGTAGGGGGCTAGGTAGAGGAGCTCACGGCGGATCCAGAGAGCTGGTCGGCGGCCTTGGGGAAGCGCGGACGGTGGCGAACGACGGTGGCGATCTCCGGTGGCCGAGGTTGAAGAAGACGATGCCGAGGACGAAGCAGGGCTTCCGGCTCGCTTGGCTCGGTGCAGAAGGCGTAGGCGACAATGGCGGAGCTTCCACGCAACATGGGAAGGCGAGAGGGGGTCGGGGAGCATAGTGGTTCACGGCGCTTCCATGGCCGCGTCGGCCGTCGTGGGAGAGAGCTAGGGAGAGGAGGGGAAATTGAGCTGCGAGAGAGGGGAAGGACCAGGGGGGCTCGGGCGTTTCCAAGCGCGACGGATCGGAGTGGGGAGGAAGTAGGAGGTGGAAGCAGGAGGTGGCTTCGCCTCCTGTGCGTGCGCCACGCCGTCGTCCTCCTGGCAAAGGAAGGAGACGACTGGCGCCTGGCTCTGGTGGGCTGGGCCGTGCTGGGCCGTGTCAGGTGAGCGCCAGGTTAGTCCTTCTCTCTCTTTTCTAAATTGTTTCTTTTTTCTATTTTTCTGCAATTATTTTGACTTAATTAAAATGCTAAGGGATTTCCAAAAATCATGAAACTAATCATGGCTACTGTTTAAGATATATCCAACAGTAAACATTTTATTTTGTGATTATTTGAGCATTTAAAATATTATTAGCAATTAAATGCCCAAATGCAAATACTATATAATTTAATTCAAAAATACAGGAATATCCTATAAATATGTTCATCATTTTTGGAAGAGGTTTTTACCTTTAATAGAAATCATGAATATTTCCAAAGGGCATTCTGGGTTATTTAAAATATTTTTATTGAACCTAGTTAAATTCATTTGGTGCTAGGGTTTCAACAATCCCCATTTCAAATTTCTTTGGAATTTAAACATGATGGCATGATGAACAAGCAAAGGCAAGCAAGGGCTGAACTGGGCTGTGACAACTCACCCCCACTAAACAAGAATCTCGCCCCGAGATTCAGGTGTAGGGTAAGATGAAGGGGGAACACAAACTAACATAATCTTCACGATCTAGGTTGCACTTCTTAGGGTTGTTGATTCGTTGCATACGTTGACTCTGACATCCTTGCCTTTGAGATCTTCATCCACGCGATGACGAGAAGAAAAGAAACTCTCGAGGAATCGATCTTCTTGAAGATCGAGCAACCGACGATCAACTCACAGAACGAGACATAGCGACATCTGTCGAGATGAGACACAATACACACATCAAGAATGATGGAAATGAGCATATGACAAGGTTTAAGTAAGTAGCGGAATTCCCACACCTAGGAGGGTGGCGAACGGTGTCAACGTAGCGAGGGGTTGGGTTGCCATGATACCATAGCGAGACATCTTAAGGAAGGTGACTCGTAGAAGTATTCTCTTAAGTGGCAAAAAGAATTACTTTTGATACAAAGATCATTGAAATTCTTTATACCAGCCTAAGGCAATCACAAATGATCGTGTGAATGAATTCGAACGAATGGCATACCCATGCCAGAATGGATGATGTGGACTACCTTGTTGAAGACAATGCAATGGATGATTTTTGCTTATCATCGGAAATGGATAGGACCCATGGTAAGTCCACTTTTGAAGATGATCCTGAACAACAACTACTGAGGTGCAAGCTAGGAACAAAATGCAAATGTTGGGAATGATTCCGGTAACTGGGGAAGAAACCCAACAGTAGAGAGAGATTCCACTGTTTGAAAGGTTATAACCTAACCGAGGAAACTGGAGGCAATTCCCAGTTAACGCCAACGGTAAAACCTGGTGTTTGCACGTGCTCTCAAGAACTTGAGTATCTCCATATTCGTCAAGGTTTTACCAATATCTGTGTCAAGGATCCTGGCAACACAACATACCACCATGATGAATGGTGATGGATGATGCCGATGCAAAGGAAGATAACACTTTCTCAGATTTCACCTTAGCGAGGCCAAGGAAACAAAATCTGGATAATCGACCGAGAGACATTTAGCACTCCGCTTCTAATGTTCTCCTTGATGTGCTAGGATAACTCATTTATTGATATGGTTTGGTATCTAGGACACCAAGTGAAAGGTCGGACTTCGGGAGCACAAGAATCAGTAAGGATTAACTATGGAGGTAAATCCTACGAAATCCTCATGGGAAGGTGGCCAACTTCCTCAATCAAGATACTACAATAATAGGCCTTCCGGCTAGGTGTGTTGGCCACGACATCCACTTTACCGGTTATCGAGAGACCAATATTATAGTTCTTGGAAAAATGCTCCAACCATAATATCTGCCTGAGATTCAGATCTGGTTGGTGTCAGGATATTCCAGACTCATCGAGTCTAGAAAGGAAAATGAAGGTTTGCAACACAAATCGACGAGACGACGTTGCGAGATTCTCGGGGGAATGAACTACGGTAGTAAGCTCCAAAACATGAGCCGGTTCTGCTACAAGCATGTGAACACGTTGTCCTAGACAAGCATGGTCACCTGGTAGTCTTAAAATGAAACACTACCGAGTTCAGGGGGAACCATCAACGAGGATATCGAAGTCCTTGTGTAGGTCTAACTCTTAAGAAGAAACTTCTTCTCCTTGAACAAATCAATTAGTGGCTTGGTGTGCTAGGGATACGTATAGAATGTAGATGATCAGTCTATCAGACCATAGAATACTTCGCACATGCATGACTGACTTGGGATGATTCCAGAGGAAGCAAAAACAAACTTTCTCGAATTCACGGTGGCAACTTACATCAGATGCACATGAATTAGAGGAAGTCACATCTTTCAACCGGACATATGCTTCATGATCGGGACATGAGGGCAATGCTTATAAAGTTTCCAACAACAGTATAATGTTCAACGTGAATCATGGGGGAGACAAAATGCTGCTGATGGGCTTAACAGCAACTCATCGGAATCTCCATATCACTGGACTTCCACCACTATGTGAACAATGTGATAGTATTGGTCAGACCAAAGATATAATGGTGTATGCTTGAGGGACAACCGCAAGTAAGACAACATTACGAACATCGTTGGTTCTGATTTGATTTGACGATAGCCCACACTCAAATCAAGGTTTGGACAATATAATAGATCCAACAACTGATCACGGGGATCAATCGATGGAGATATCATCTTTCTTCAACACACACACGCACACACAAGGATATCCCTTAGGGATGAGCGTGGTAGGACAAGCTTTTATCTTCCAACTCTCCAAGTTGTTGTTAAGCTTAACCAACTAGCTCAGGGGTATCCAACACAGGTTCCTGGAGAAGAGGGTGGCTACAAGAAACCAACTTGATCATGAACTCAACATAGCGATCAGGTGACAGCCGGGTGATACCTCCGAGAAGATATTCGGAAAATCAAGAACCACCAATATGTTATTAGGCTTGAGAACAATCTTGCTTTTCAGGGCAAGACTATATGATCAAGGAGCGAGGGATTCACAGTCCTAACTCATTGGTCGATGAGTGCACCCGGAAATATGGACTAGGTAGCACGATCAATCTTAGGATGGTGATTTAATTACCAGCACACTAAGAATGAGAGTATTGTCCATTAACTACCAAGCAATGGAGTTGCTAGGAATATTGCTTTCACACATCACGGTTCACTTGTCGGCATTCCAGTTATAATAACACGGAGCTGAGGAACGAACAATGATGGCAAGAAATATTACTGCGTCAAGAATTTATAAAAGGTGGTGCAATTCCCATGACATTCCTGATATAAAGATGGTAATACCCCAAGGTAGAATAGAACAAAAACTAAATTGGCATTTGATCTGTGGAATACAACTACTTTGACCCAATCCTAGAAGTGGACGAGGTACTGGAGTTTGTTTCTCCTAGTCATTCTGAAATAGAATGGCTCGACGGACCACGAGAAAAATAAGCATCGATAACACGAATGCACAACTAAAGAGGGACAACTCAAAGGAACATATAACTTTCTGAGTTGTGGATGCATAGATTAGTATGTCGAATCAAGTTCAACAGGTTTCTTCCGGATAACCCATGCAGAAAGGTAGAACTGACAGAATCACAATTATGAATGGAGAACTCCTCAAGAGTACTCTGATTGTGATATTTTGGTTCAAAGAACTTCTGCCTTAACGGTTCATGGTATTTGGAAGGAAGAAATACCACGGACCTCGAGGGCTGTCGCAAGGTTACTAATATCCTAAAGGAACTATCAAACACTATCAACATGAGGTAAGTAGGGTGAATCTCGGGTTCAAGAGCCCATGAATAGAATACCTACCACTACATGGCATCACGGGATGCTTTTGAGAATAATGGCCAGAATCACACACTGGGGATACAAAACATGGCTAGATCACTAGGTGACTCCCTAAAACACCTAGGGTCATAGTAATAGCTCCAACATATATGTCGAGGCAACAGAGTACCTCAACTCACCGTTTAGTGTGATTAAACTGGCCCAAAAGGACATCGAGAACGGAAGGAAAGGGTTTGCAAATGCATTAGACTATGTAGAGACCTGGGATGACTCGGACAGCATAACGACTGTAAATGCTCGAAAAGATTTGAGACATCCTGCAAAAATGGTGGCATAACCACTCAACATCACAATATCAAGCTTCTGAGATCAACTGACAACATACGGAGGTAGTAGGAACAGAACTGAGGCTTGAAACTATCAATTCTGTAAGTCTATGGATTAGTAACACGTCATCCTGATAGATAGATGTGAAGGCCTAGTTCTTAATCCCCATAGAAAAGAAGAGGTTGACTCAGATCAGAAGGCATAGGGTAAAGGAGTAAACAGAGCCTTACGTTCCCTTCCACAATCAATTCCCTTACATAACTAAAGCATTTCTAGACTCAACTTCGACCGGTTGGCTTGGTAATCCTACAGGCAGTCAGGCTCTGATACCAACGCTGTCAGGACCCCAATTCCAAGTCACATCGATCTAGCCGGTAACACCTCATATCACTTTGCGGCCTCATGCACGGTATTCCCACGGGTGTCACCTTACCATGGCCCGGGACCGTTTGCGCCTTTTGGCTCACGTATATGATAGTGTCGCTAGCATCCATATGACAGAGAACCCGGGCCGACATGGCTAGTCGTGAACCCAAAGCGGCACTAACCTATGGGGACAAGCATACATGAATCACATAGAGCATGTCAGTCAGCAGCGTGTGAATCCGGGCTGTAGCACTGGGCTAACAGGACTTCGGGAACCCGGGCTGTAGCAGGCTAGGCAGGACTCCGAATGTCACCGCGTGACATTTCCCCGAAGGGACAGACACAGGAACAAAGTGAAACACATGCCGGCCAGTCAAGTGTCTTGAGCAGTAGTGCTGGGCTAGCAGGACTCCGGTGAACCGGGCTGTAGCGGACTACTATGGCTCATGGAAGCACAAGACTACATTTCCCCATAAGAGAGGCTACCAAGGATAAACCACTAGGTTGTTGGATCCCACACATACCAAGCATTTCAATAATACACACAATATGCTCGATATGTGTAAATACAACATGGCATGACAACATAACTCTACGACTCAAAGTATTTATTCATTAGGCTCCGAGGAGCGAGGTATTACAAACATGGGTCTTATGACCCAACACACAAAGCATACAAGCAACAAGCACATGCGGAAGCTTAACTTGTCTGAGTATAGACAACTACAAATGAAGAAGGCTGAGAAGCCTGACTATCTACCAGATCCTGCCAAGGGCACAAGATCGTAGCTGAGGTAACAAGCTAAACGTCGAAGTCCACGCGGAACTACTAGCGAGACTGAAATCTCTGTGCAAAACATAAGATAAGCAAACGTGAGTACAATTGTACTCAGCAAGACTTACATCAGAACTATCTACATATGCATCAGTATCAAAAGAGGGTGGTGGAGTTTAACTGCAGCAAGCCAGCTTTGACTCAGTGGCTAACCTGAACTACGACTGCAAGCAACTCTTTTGAGGTGGCGCACACGAGTCCACATATTCACCATTCAATACACCACTATGGATCCGCTCCCGTCTCCCTACGAGAAGGCCATCCATAGCACTCACACTTATCTTGCGAGTTTTAGAGTATCCACTTTCACTTGTCTATGAACTATGCAAGGGGTCCAAGTTTCCATATCCGAGGAATCCGGCTATTCGAAATAGATAATGATAACCCTGCAGGGGTGTACTTCTTCACACATGCTCCCACCACTTACCGTCGTTTACACGACATGTACTCGGCAACCTTCAAGCGGAAGCCCAACGAGGGTGTCGGCCACGGCCTACCTAAACACTTAAGTCTCTAGTCTAGGTTTATCGCCTATCCAGGTTCCATCCGCAGGGAGTCCGGCCGAGGTTTCCACATACGGCCCCGAACGATGTGAACAAGGTTCCCGAGACACCAAACGGGCGCCTGGTACACCGTGCCACGGTGTATCTACCACAACATAGCCCACCCCTAGGGTCAGTAATACGCACGGCCGCCAACACATAACCTACAAACACCAGAAACTAGTTGCAACTCCTGGACAGAGTACTAGGGTGATTAAGAAGCCGAGAGGGTCAATAAAGGATCCCAATGAGTGGTAGTAGCTGTTCATGGATCACAGACACAAACTCAGTTCCTGAGGACGGATGCAATGAGACAACCCACCATGTACTCCTACATGGCCTCTCACCGCTACCTTTACCAAATCGTGTTCACACACTTAGCTCACACACAGTAGGACATGTTCATCACTGTTCCAATTCACCCCCGATGAATCAGACCTGACTCAACTCTAAGCAGTAGCAGGCATGACAAACAAGCATGAATGAGTAGGCACATCAGGGCTCAAACAACTCCTACTCATGCTAGTGGGTTTCATCTATTTACTGTGGCAATGACAGGTCATGCAGAGGATAAGGGGTTCAACTACCGCAACAAGTAACAGATGAATCGTTGTTGTCCTAATGCAGTAAAAGAGAGCAGGAGCGAGAGAGTGGGCGTTGTATCGGAATGAACAAGGGGGTTGCTTGCCTGGCACTTCTGAAGATAACATTGAGTCTTCATCAGTGTCAACGATCACAGCGTCGGAGCAGCGTCTACCGAGAGGGGACAATCACCGGCAATAGAGAAAGGAACACAATCAATGCAATGCACAACATGATGCATGATCATGACATGGCAATATGTGTTGATTGGCTAATGCAACTAAAGTCATTTTAAATTGAAGTGGAATTCAAAACTATATCCAATTCCAACTCCAAACCTATTATGAAATTTGCCCTAATCATGTTTCATCCTAAACAGTGAGGTTAACTTTCTCAAACATGCATGAAAATGCCAGATTCAGATTCTTTGGATTTTTTTGATAATTTTTCATATATAATTTAATTCATTTGGAGTTACGGTTGATTTTCTATGATTTTTAGAAGTTTTGGACATTTCTGAAATAAATAAATCATTAAGATTATTTAAATTCCAGAAAAAGGATTACCGCGTCAGCCTGATGTCATTATGACGTCAGGCAGGGCAACAGGGCCGGTCCAGGTCAAACCTGACCTGTGGGCCTACTGGTCAGTGACACACGGCTGGCATGAGTCACTGACATGTGGGGCCGGTCAATGGGGCCAGCTGGGTTAATAACTAATCTAAACAGAACATTAAGTTAAACTAAACATGCACTGGGCCCACATGGCAGTGGCTCTAGGGAGTTTTAGCAGGGTCATTAGCACTAATTAAGCCAGCGCCACGTCAGCTCGCTGGAGCTTGGCCGGCGGCGACCAAATACGCGGCGGAAGTTCGCCGGAATGGAGCTAGGGGCGGTAGCTGGGTGTGCTGAGGGCACCAGAGGGGAGCCCTCGCTCGGCTGCATCGAGCAGAGGCAACAGCGGGTCACAGGGTGGCCGGAGCTCGCCGGAACTGAGCTCGCGGCGGAGCCGGAGTTCGGGCGGAGAGGGAAAGAGGGCTACGGTGCACGGCAGGGCGAGGAAGTGCGTGCGTTAGGCTCCTGGGGACGCACTGAATGCGGTGGTGCACTCGGACGCATGCTTGCACGGCCATAGCCACGGCGGCGACATGGCCGACGGAGAGGAGCACTCGGGCTCGAACGGGGTGGTGGCTACGAGGCGTAATCGAGCACGGGAAGTAGGGGGCTAGGTAGAGGAGCTCACAGCGGATCCAGAGAGCTGGTCGGCGGCCTTGGGGAAGCGCGGACGGTGGCGAACGACGGTGGCGATCTCCGGTGGACGAGGTTGAAGAAGACGACGCCGAGGACGAAGCAGGGCTTCCGGCTTGCTTGGCTCGGTGCAGAAGGCGTAGGCGACAATGGCGGAGCTTCCACACAACACGGGAAGGCGAGAGGGGGTCGGGGAGCACAGTGGTTCACGGCGGCGCTTCCATGGCCGCGTCGGCCATCGTGGGAGAGAGCGAGGGAGAGGAGGGGAGAGTGAGCTGCGAGAGAGGGGAAGGACCAAGGGGGCTCGGGCGTTTCCAAGCGCAACGGATCGGAGTGGGGAGGAAGCAGGAGGTGGCTTCGCCTCCTGTGCGTGTGCCACGCCGTCGTCCTCCTAGCAAAGGAAGGAGACGACTGGCGCCTGGCTCTGGTGGGCTGGGCCGTGCTGAGCCGTGTCAGGTGAGCGCCAGGTTAGTCCTTCTCTCTCTCTCTTTTCTAAATTGTTTCTGTTTTCTATTTTTCTGCAATTATTTTGACTTAATTAAAATGCTAAGGGATTTCCAAAAATCATGAAACTAATCATGGCTACTGTTTAAGATATATCCAATAGTAAACATTTTAGTTTGTGATTATTTGAGCATTTAAAATATTATTAGCAATTAAATGCCCAAATGCAAATATTATATAATTTAATTCAAAAATCCAGGAATAGCCTATAAATATGTTCATCATTTTTGGAAGAGGTTTTTACCTTTAACAGAAATCATGAACATTTCCAAAGGGCATTCTGGGTTATTGAAAATATTTTTATTGAACCTAGTTAAATTCATTTGGTGCTAGGGTTTCAACAATCCCCATTTCAAATTTCTTTGGAATTTAAACATGATGGCATGATGAACAAGCAAAGGCAAGCAAGGGCTGAACTGGGCTGTGACAAAAGATGTCTCAATTCTCGCGCAAGAACTCCCGCAGTGTGGCGTCTGTTGTGCGGTTCAGCTGTGCCCCGATGGATGTTGTTTTTGTAGGGTCCGTTGGGTGGACCTGGAATTTGACTATTTCGTCCACTGGTTTAAAAGAGGTGGACTTGGGTCTTTTGTCGAGTATCACGCCGTCCCTGTCCACCGTGCAGCGCAGTGTAGTTAGTTCTTCGGCCGCAAGGGCTTCAGATAACGCCTCGAGGGTTAGTGCAGCGGTTTTATTTTGGGAGCGGAGTGCTATGTTCGGATCACTAGCCAGAGTGATGATTCCATTGGGCCCGGGCATTTTGAGCTTCATGTACCCTTAAATGGGGTATAGCTTGGAAGATCGTGACTGCCTCCCGCCCTAAAAGGGCGTGGTATTCGCTACTGAACGGGGCCACTTGGAATGTGATTTCTTCGGACCTATAATTCTCCGGCGTGCCGAATACCACATCTGGTGTGATTTTTCCCGCACATCGTGCCTCCCGACTAGGGATGATTCCTCTGAAGGTCGTGCTGCTTTGCTCAATGTGGCTCTTGTCTATTTCCATTTTTCTAAGAGTTTCCTCGTAGATGAGGTTCAATCCGCTGCCGCCATCCATGAGCACTTTAGTAAGCCGGAAGCCGTCCACAATTGTACTAAGGACCAAAGCAGCTGGTGCTCGGGCTGTTCGGAATTGAGGTTCGTCACTGGCATTGAAGGTTATGTCCGTGTCGTTCCATGGATTTATTGCTGCAACGTGGTAGACTTCGGCAAGGCTATGGAGTGTTCTCTTGCGCCTATTATTTGAGGCGAAGGTCTCGAAGACTGTCAATACTGTATTGTTATTTTCCACGAGATGGTGCTCTGTTGTATTGTTGATGAGGATATCCTCGCCCCTCTTGGCCACCTGCCGGAGTATCCAACATGCTCTAAGGATGTGTGTTGGCATGGTATCCGTTGTACTATGAATTTTGCATGGCCCATTGAGCCATCCCTCCAATACAGTTCTACACCCTGTAGTGGGCTTTTGTTTCTTTGTAATTGGATCGGGTGACTTACGAGAGTACACCCTTTTAGTTCAGACAAGGGGTTTAGTGAGAGCCGGAGGGTCCTAGAATTTTGTTTGGGTTTTCCAGGCGCTTTCCATCGCACAGTACTTCCATACTATGGCCGCCAAGTCAGCAAAGTGTACTATGTCACGATGACTTATGGCATTAAGGATTCCCTCGTCCGTGCAATTTTTGCAAAAGAATGAAATTGCGTCTTCCTCGCGACAGTCCTTGACCTTGCTCATTACAAGGAGGAATCTTGCCCAATAGTGATGTACTGTCTCTTAGGGCTCTTGTCTAATGTGGGAAAGATCACTTGAGTCTGGGTGGGTGGGAAGATTTAGATCCGAACCCTGACCCGATCTGAGACCCAGGGGCGGAGGAGTTTCCGAGCTTGGCAGCTCGGACTCCGGGATGTTGCCCAATAGTTCTGGCTCGCTGTCTGATTCTAGGTTCGAAGCTTGGGCCATGTCCTCCCATGGACGGGTATCCGGCTCGGAGAGCTCGGGAATCCGGACATAGTTTGTCCTCAAAATAGAGGAAGAATTGCTACATTGCTCCTCCACCACCGCTATCTGATGGGTGACCGGCGGAGAGTTAATCTCCCTTTGGTCGGGTTTAAGCCCAATCCGATCATAGTTTGTTGCGACTCCTAGGGCGGCGATGCGATCCAAGAGCTCGTTCAAGGAAGAGAGCTCTATTGGATCCATCTGCTTGGCGAATCCCGAGGCAACGTGGAGGCTGTATTTGATGACCTGAGAAGTCATTGTCGACGCGATGGCCGAACGAGCGGTCATGATGAAGACGCTTAGTCGGAGAGTTTGGCCTACAACCAGGGCTCCCCCCGAGGTAATGTTGTCCTTAACAACAAGACGAGCCATCAAGCCTTATCGTGGTGGCACAGTGGAACTCTGAATGAAAGCACCAATGTCGGTGTCAAAACCGGCGCATCTCGGGTAGGGGGTCCCAAACTGTGCGTCTAAGGCGGATGGTAACAGGAGGCGGGGGACACAATGTTTACCCAGGTTCGGGCCCTCTCGATGGAGGTAATACCCTACTTCCTGCTTGATTAATCTTTATGATATGAGTATTACAAGAGTTGATCTAACACGAGATCGTAGAGGCTAAACCCTAGAAGCTAGCCTATGATTATGATTGTTCTTGTCCTACGGACTAAACCCTCTGGTTTATATCTACACCGGAGGGGGCTAGGGTTACACAAAGTCAGTTACAAGGGAGGAGATCTACATATCCGAATTGCCAAGCTTGCCTTCCATGCAAAGGAGAGTCCCACCCGGACACGGGACGAAGTCTTCAGTCTTGTATCTTCATAATCCAACAGTCCGGCCAAAGGATATAGTCCGGCTGTCCGAGGACCCCCTAATCCAGGACTCCCTCAACAACACTAACAGCAAAGTCATTATTCTTAGTACTCAATTCATTGAGCAAATCATTCTGAGCTTTAAGTACTTGTTCTACTTGAGTGGTAACCATAGAAGCATGTTTACTAATAAGTTTAAGTTCACCTTTAACACTAGCCATATAATCACTCAAGTGTTCAATCATATAAGCATTATGTTTCAATTGTCTACCAACATAAGCATTAAAATCTTCTTGCTTAACCATAAAGTTATCAAATTCATCCAAACATTGGCTAGCAAGCTTAGTAGGAGGGATTTCAGCTTTATCATATCTATAGAGAGAGTTTACCTTTACTACCTATGTCGGGTTATCGAGACCGTGTGTTTCTTCAATAGGTGATCAATTAAGACCATGTATTTCTTCAACAGGAGGTAAATTCTTAACATCTTCAGCTTTTATACTTTTTTCTTTCATAGATTTCTTTGCCTCTTGCATATCTTTAGGACTGAGAAATAGAATACCCCTTTTCTTCAGAGTTGGCTTAGGAGTTGGTTCAGGAAGTGTCCAATTATTTTCATTAGTCAACATATTATTCAATATCAATTCAGCTTGATCAGCTGTTCTTTCCCTGAAAACACAACCAACACAACTATCCACATAATCTCTAGAAGCATCGGTTAGTCCATTATAAAAGATATCAAGTATTTGATTTTTCTTGAGAGGATGATCCGGCAAAGCATTAAGTAATTGGAGAAGCCTCCCCCAAGCTTGTGGGAGATTCTCTTCTTCAATTTGCACAAAATTATATATTTCCCTTAAAGTAGCTTGTTTCTTATGAGCGGGGAAATATTTAGCACAGAAGTAGTAAATCATATCCTGGGGACTACGCACACGACTAGGATCAAGAGAATTAAACCATATCTTAGCATCACCCTTTAATGAAAACGGAAATAATTTAAGGATATAATAGTAGCGAGTTTTCTCATCATTAGTGAACAGGGTAGCTATATCATTTAATTTAGTAAGATGTGCCACAACAGTTTCAGATTCATAGCCATAGAAAGGATCAGATTCAACCAAAGTAATTAACTCAGGATCGACAGAGAAATCCTAATCCTTATCAGTAATAAAGATAGGTGAAGTAGCATCAGAAGGATCATATTTCATTCTAGCATTCACAGATTTTTATTTTAGCTTAGCTAATAGTTTCTTAAGATCACTTCTATCATTGCAGGCAAGAAAGTCTCTAGCAGTTTCTTCATCCATAACATAACCCTCAGGCACAACAGGCAATTCATATCTAGGGGGAGAATCTTCATCATCACTTTCATCAATATTATCAGTTTCAATAATTGCATTCTCTCTAGCCCTAGCAAGTTGTTCATCAGGAAATTCACCAAGTGGCACAGTAGTATCAAGCAGAGAAGTAGTTTCATCATAAGTATCATGCATAGCAGAAGTGGAATCATCAATAACATGCGACATATCAGAATTAATAGCAGAAGCAGGTTTAGGTGCGCAAGCTTACTCAAAACAGAAGGTGAATCAAGTGCAGAGCTAGATGGCAGTTCCTTACCTCCACTCATAGTTGAGGGAAAAATCTTGGTTCTTTGATCTTTCAAGTTCTTCATAATGATAAGCAGATATAAATCCCAAGTGACTCAAAGAATAGAGCTATGCTCCCCAGCAACGGCGCCAGAAAATGTTCTTGATAACCCACAAGTATTGGGGATCTCAACAGTTTTCGAGGGTAGAGTATTCAACCCAAATTTATTGATTCGACACAAGGGGAGCCAAAGAATATTCTCAAGTATTAGCAGATGAGTTGTCAATTCAACCACACCTGGAAACTTAATATCTACAACAAGGTATTTAGTAGCAAAGTAATATGATAGTAGTGGTAACAGTGGCAAAAGGTAACGGTAGCAAAAGTAATATTTTTGGGTTTTGTAGTGATTGCAACAGTAGCAGCGGAAAAGTAAATAAGCGAAGAACAATATATGGAAAGCTCGTTGGCAATGGATCGGTAATGGAGAATTATGCCGGAAGCTATCAATCATGTAACAATCATAACATAGGGTGACACAAAACTAGCTCCAGTTCATCAATGTAATGTAGGCATGTATTCCGAATATAGTCATACGTGCTTACGGAAAAGAACTTACATGACATCTTTTGTCCTACCCTCCCGTGGCAGCGGGGTCCTATTGGAAACTAAGGGATATTAAGGCCTCCTTTTAATAGAGTACCGGACCAAAGCATTAACACATAGTGAATACATGAACTCCTCAAACTACAGTCATCACCGGTAAGTATCCCAATTATTGTCACTTCGGGGCTAACGGATCATAACACATAATAGGTGACTATAGACTTGCACGATAGGATCAAGAGCTCACATATATTCATGAAAACATAATAGGTTCAGATCTGAAATCATGGCACTCGAGCCCTAGTGACAAGCATTAAGCATAGCAAATTCATAGCAACATCAATCTCAGAACATAGTGGATAATAGGGATCAAACCCTAACAAAACTAACTCGATTACATGATAAATCTCGTCCAACCCATCACTGTCCAGCAAGCCTATGATGGAATTACTCGCACACGGCGGTGAGCATCATGAAATTGGTGATCGAGGAATGTTGATCATGACGATGGCGACGGATTCCGCTCTCCGGAACCCCGAACGGACTCCAGATCAGCCCTCCCGAGAGAGTTTAGGGCTTGGCGGCGGCTCTGTATCGTAAAACGCGATGAATCCTTCTCTCTGATTTTTTTTCTCCCTGAACACGAATATATGGAGTTGGAGTTGAGGTCGGTGGAGCATTAGGGGGCCCACGAGGTAGGGGCGCACCTAGGGAGGTAGGGCGCGCCCCCACCCTCGTGGACAGGGTGTGGGCCCCCTAATGTGGATATTTCTTCCAGTATTTTTTATATATTCCAAAAATAATCTCCATTGATTTTCAGGTCATTTCGAGATCTTTTGTTTTTGCAAAAAAATAACACCATGGCAATTCTGCTGAAAACAGTGTCAGTCCGGGTTAGTTCCATTCAAATCATGCAAGTTAGAGTCCAAAACAAGGGCAAAAGTGTTTGGAAAAGTAGATACGACGGAGACGTATCAAAGGGTATGAAGATGCACTCCCTCTCTCTCTCTCATTGCTAGCATCTCCTAGATTGATCTTGGTGACACGTAGGATTTTTTTGAATTATTACTACGTTACCCAAAAGTGGCATCATTTGCTAGGTCTATCGTAGATTCTATGCATGAGTAGAACACAAGTAGTTGTGGGCAATGATTTGGTCAATTTGCTTGCCGTTACTAGTCCTATCTTGATTTGGCGACATTGTGGGATGAAGCGGCCTGGACCGACTTTACACGTACGCTTACATGAGACTGGTTCCACCGCCTGACATGCACTTGTTGCATAAGGTGGCTAGAGGGTGTCTGTCTCTCCCACTTTAGTCGGACCAGATTCGATGAAAAGGGTCCTTATGAAGGGTAAATAGAAATTGGCATATCACCGTTGTGGCTTTTGTGTAGGTAAGAAACGTTCTTGCTAAAAACCCATAGCAGCCACGTAAGACATGCAACAACAATTAGAGGACCTCTAACTTGTTTTTGCAGGGTATGCTATGTGATGTGATATGGCCAAAAGGATGTGATGAATTATATATGTGATGTATGATATTGATCATGTTCTTGTAATAGGAATCACGGCTTGCATGTCAATGAGTATGACAACCGACAGGAGCCATAGGAGTTGTCTTAATTTATTGTATGACAAGCGAGTCAATATAAACGCCATGTAATTACTTTACTTTATTGCTAACCATTAGCCATAGTAGTAGAAGTAATAGTTGGCGAGACAACTTCATGAAGACACGATGATGGAGATCATGGTGTCATGCTGGTGACGATGGTGATCATGCCGCGCCTCGAAGATGGAGATCAAATGCGCAAGATGATATTGGCCATATCATGTCACTTTATGATTTGCATGTGATGTTTATCATGTTTACATTTTATTTTCTTGAAACGACAGTAGCATAAATACGATGACCCCTCACTAAAATTTCAAGAAATGTGTTCCCCCTAAGTGTGCACCTTTGCGAAGGTTTGTTGTTTCGAAGCACCACGTGATGATCGGGTGTGATAGATTCTAACGTTCGCATACAACGGGTGTAAGCCAGATTTACACATGCGAAACACTTAGGTAGACTTGACGAGCCTATCATGTACAGACATGGCCTCGGAGCATGCGAGACCGAAAGGTCGAACATGAGTCGTATAGTAGATGCGATCAACATGCAGATGTTCACCATTGATGACTAGTCCATCTCACATGATGATCGTACACGTCCTAGTTGATTTGGATCATGTATGACTTAGATGACTAGAGGGATGTCTATCTGAGTGGGAGTTCATTAAAGAATTTGATTAGATGAACTTAATTATCATGAACTTAGTCTAAAATTGTCTTTACAATATATCTTGTAGACCCAATGGCACATGCTAATGTTTCCCTCAACTTCAACGAGTTCCTAGAGAAAACAAAGCTGAAGGACGATGGAAGCAACTATACGGACTGGGTCCGTAACTTGAGGATCATCCTCATAGCTTCCAAGAAAGCACATGTCCTTGAAGCACCGCTAGGTGACGCACCCATTTTCCCTGAAACTTAAGACATTATGAACGCTTGGCAGTCGTGTAGTGATGATTACTCCCTGGTTCAGTGCGTCATGCTTTACAGCTTAGAACCGGGGCTCCAAAAGCGTTTTGAGCAACACAAAGCATATGAGATGTTCCAAGAGCTGAGAATGGTTTTCCAAGCTCATGCCTAGGTCGAGAGATATGAAGTCTCCGACAAGTTCTTCAGTTGTAAGATGGAGGAAAACAGTTCTATCAGCGAGCACATACTCAAAATGTCTGGGTTGCACAACCGCTTGTCTTAGCTGGGAGTTAATCTTCCAGATGACTCGGTCATTGACAAAATCCTCCAGTCGCTTCCACCTAGCAACAAGAGCTTTGTGATGAACTTCAATATGCAAGGGATGGAGAAGACCATTCCTGAGTTATATTCGATGCTGAAATCAACGGAGGTGGAGATCAAAAAGGAACATCAATTGTTGATGGTGAATAAGACCACTAGCTTCAAGAAAGGCAAGGGTAAGAAGAACTTCAAGAAGGACGGCACTGCTTCTTGGAATATTTGGACACAAAGGAATAGGAAGATTTTCAGGAATGAGCAACCTTCTTTTAGAGCTTGGAGGAGGAACTTTGTCCATGACATTTCTCTTCTGTCTCATAGAATTAGATGTAAATATAAAGATAGCTTACTGTCTTGGATAGCTAACCTTTCATAGTTTTTTTGTAAGTTCCCCTTCTCTTTCCTTGTACATTTGTAAATTTGTAAACTTGTAATTTCCTTTTCTTTATTAATAAAGGACCGTGAGGCTGTTGCCTTGCAGTATATAGTCAAAAAAAACTTCAAGAAGGATGACAAGGGAGTTGCCGCGCCCGGTGATATGTCTCCAACGTATCTATAATTTTTGATTGTTCCATGCTATTATATTATCTGTTTCGGATGTTAATGGGCTTTATTTACACTTTTATATTATTTTTTGGACTAACCTATTAACCCAAGGCCCAGTGCAAATTGTTGTTTTTGCCTATTTCAGTGTTTCGCAGAAAAGGAATATCAAACGGAATCCAAACGGAATGAGACCTTCGGGAATGTGATTTTTGGAACAAATGTGATCCAGAGGACTTGGAGTGGACGTTAAGAAACAGACGAGGAGTCCACAAGGTAGGGGTGTGCGCCTACCCCATGGGCGCACCCTCCCCCTCATGGGCCCCTGTGGCTCAACCGACCTACTTCTTCCTCCTATATATACTCATATACGCTAAAAATATCCAGGAGCACCACGAAACCCTATTTCCACCACTGCAACTTTCTTTACCCAAGAGATCCCATCTTGGGGCCTTTTTCGGAGCTCCGCCGGAGGGGCAACGATCATGGAGGGCCTCTACATCAACTCCATGGCCCTTCCGATGATGTGTGAGTAGTTTACTTCAGACCTTTGGGTTCATAGTTATTAGATAGATGGCTTCTTCTCTCTCTTCGAATCTCAATACAAAGTTCTCCTCGATGTTCTTGGAGATCTATTCGATGTAACTCTTTTTGCGGTGTGTTTGTCTAGATCTGATGAATTGTGGGTTTATGATCAAGTCTATCTATGAAGAATATTTGACTCTTCTCTGAAATCTTTTATGCATGATTGGTTATATTTGCAAGTCTCTTCGAATTATCAGTTTGGTTTGGCCTACTAGATTGATTTTTCTTGCAATGGGAGAAGTGCTTAGCTTTGGGTTCAATCTTGCGGTGCTCGATCCTAGTGAAAGAAAGGGAAACGACACGTATTGTATTGTTGCCATTGAGGATAAAAAGATGGGGTTTATATCATATTGATTGAGTTTATCCTCTACATCATGTCATCTTACCTAATGCATTACTCTGTTCTTATGAACTTAATACTCTAGATGCATGCTGGATAGCGGTCGATGTGTGGAGTAATAGTAGTAGATGCAGGCAGGAGTCGGTCTACTTGTCACGGACGTGATGCCTATATACATGATCATGCCTAGATATTCTCATAATTATTCGCTTTTCTATCAATTGCTTGACAGTAATTTGTTCACCCACCATAATACTTATGCTATCTTAAGAGAAGCCACTAGTGAAACCTATGGCCCCCGGATCTATTTTCCATCATATAAGTTTCCAATCTATTTTATTTTGCAATCTTTACTTTCAATCTATATCATAAAAATAACAAAAATATTTATCTTATTATTATTATCTCTATCAAATCTCACTCTCGTAAGTGATCGTGAAGGGCTTGACAACCCCTTTATCGCGTTGGTTGCGAGGTTCTTATTTGTTTGTGTAGGTACGAGGGACTTGCGTGTGGCATCCTACTGGATTGATACCTTGGTTCTCAAAAACTGAGGGAAATACTTACTCTACTTTGTTGCATCACCCTTTCCTCTTCAAGGGAAAACCAACGCAGTGCTCAAGAGGTAGCAACAAGGATTTCGGGCGCCGTTGCCGGGGAGTCTAAGGGAGTCCTGGACTAAGGGGTCCTCGTGCGTCCGGCCTATTATCCTTTGGGCTGGACTGGCGGCCTGTGAAGACATGAAGGCCGAAGAATGCACTATGTCCGGATTGGACTCTACTTGGCGTGGAAGGCAAGCTTGGCGACCGAAAATTCCTTCTCATGTAACTGACTCTAAACCCTAGATCCCCTCGGTGCCTATAAAAACTGAGGAGATAGTCCGGAAAGGGCATCACATATACTCATTATCATACCCACATAGGCTAGACTTCTAGGGTTTAGCCATTATGATCTCGTGGTAGATCCACTCTTGTAACACTCATATAGTTAAATATCAATCAAGCAGGACGTAGGGTTTTACCTCCATTGAGAGGGCCCAAACCTGGGTAAACATTATGTCCCCCGTCTCCTGTTACCATCAATCCAGGACACAATGTTCGGGACCCCCTACCCGAGATCCGCCGGTTTTGACACCGACATTGGTGCTTTCATTGAGAGTTCCCCTATGCCTTCGACAAAAGGTTCGATGGCCCCTTCAATCGTCAATAATGACACTGTCCAGGGAGGAATCTTCCTCCCCGGACAGATCTTCATATCTGGCGGCTTCGTACTACAGGCCAACTCGCTCGGCCATCTAGGGCAGATCGACAACTATGCCGCTGGCCATCAGGTCGGATTCGGAAGCTTGAACTATGTCGCGGATATCTATGGAGACTCGATCTTCGAGGGATTTGAGCCCGCGGCGATCGCTCCCCCTCATCCCGATGAACGTGACTTAAATTCGTCATCGGATCACACCTAGGAGATGGTTCCTGCGGCTGCAACGACCTTAGAGCCGAAGCAGATCGAGCCATCTGCGGCATTGGAGCCACACATGGACTCGACGCCCTGCAATGTTTGCCTTGACGGAACTTCGGACTCGTCTCTGGCTATAAGTTTCGGACTGTGCACGCCTGCGGACACCGAGCTAGATTGGTTATCGATCTTCGAGTTCAGCACCGCTGATGTTTTCCAGCACTCACCTTGTGGCGACGTGCTAAAATCTTTAAAGAATTTGTCCTTGGAGAAGGACTCACAGCCGAACCATGTCTAGCTCGAGCTAGAAACAGATGATTTGGAGTTTTGCTCCCCACCCGCCACCCACTTCATAGCCACCATCGATGATTTAACCGACGTGCTGGACTATGGCTCCGAAGACATCGACGGTATGGACGACGATGTCGACGAGGAGCAAGGCCAAGACCGGCCATTGACTGGACGTTGGACGGCCACCTCTTCATACGACGTGTACATGGTTGATACACCTAAAGGATCAGGCGACGACAAAGAAGAGCCAGACACGAATAAAACCTCCAAGACACAGTCCAAGCGCCGGCGGCCCAAACACCGCTCTAAGCACCGCCGCTCAAAGGACGGCAACACTGGCACCGGAGAAAATAGTACTCCGGGTGACGCCGAAAACAATGAAGGCCCTGTCAGGGCTACATCCAAACAGAAACTATAGAAGATGACCCGAAGGATGACCCGAAGGATGATAGTTACCATCCACCCTCCGAGGAGGAGACAAGCCTTGGCAACGAAGACTTCATCATGCCCGAGGATCCTCTTGAGCAGGAGTGCTTTAAGCTTCAGTTCATAGCCACTTCAAAAAGCCCGAAAAAGAAACAACAACAGCTTCAACCTGAACAAGACCTGCTCGTCGAGAGATGGACTGATGTCCTGACAGCTGAGGAATACGGCCTCAAGCGCCCAGCCAAGAGGTACCCAAAACGCAGACTGCTACCTCAGTTCAATGAGGAGGCAGTAGATACCATACCCCCTTCGCACAATGCGGACCGAGCACCCCGCGGTCAGGATGAAATGGCAACTCAGACCGAACAGCAGCCCGCCCAACCGCCTCGCAAAAACAGGGACAGACCAGCTCGAGACCATACATACGATCTTCGGCAGAAATTGGACAATAGAGCAGGCCACACCAGATCTATATACGGATCGCAAGGACGTTCCCATTCGGACGTGACAACCTTAATCACACCCGGGCCGATAATCACAGACGGACGTCAGTGGAGATACGCCGTGACACGGCCCGCTATAGAGGCGCCGCACACCCTCTCTGCTTCAGAGACGAGGTGCTGGGTCATCAATTCCCTGAAGGGTTCAATCCTGTCAATATTGAATCATACGACGGAACAACCAACCCCGCCGTATGGATCGAAGATTTCAATCTTCACATACATATGGCCTGAGGAGATGACCTCCATGCCATCAAATACCTCCTGTTAAAGCTCAAAGGACCATCTCGACACTGGCTAAATAGTCTGCCTGAGAACTCCATCGACAGCTGGGAAGGCTTGGAAGAGGCCTTCCTCGACAACTTCCAAGGTACATATGTCCGGCCACCTGATGCCGATGACTTAAGCCACATAGTTCAATAATCTGGAGAATCAGCCAGAAAATTCTGGACTAGGTTCCTAACCAAAAAGAACCAGATCGTCGACTGTCCGGACGCTGAAGCCCTAGCGGCCTTTAAGCATAGCATCCGGGACGAATGGCTCGCCCGCCACCTCGGCCAGGAAAAGCCGAGATCCATGGCAGCCCTCACGACACTTATGACCCGCTTTTGTGCGGGAGAGGATAGTTGGCTGGCTCGCAGTACCAACACAACCAACGAAACAGGCCCCTCCGAGGCCAAAAACAGCACCGGCAAGCTCCGGCGCAACAAACACAAACGCCAAAGCAATGGCGATAATACATATGACACTACCATTCATGCCGGATTCAGTGTCTCCAAGTCCAGCCAGCGAAAGAAGCCCTATAAAAGGAACGGCGGAGGACCGTCTAGCTTGGACCGCATACTCGACTGTCTGTGCCAGATACATGGCACCCCAGACAAACTGGCCAACCATACTAACAGAGATTGCCGGGTCTTTAAGCAAGCCAGCAAGGTAAATAGCGTAAACAAGGAATGGGGATCGCAGAGCGAGGACGAGGACGAGGAGCCCCGGCAACCAAACACTGGGGGGCAGAAGAAATTCCCGCCTCAAGTCAAAACGGTGAACGTGATATACGCGACACACATCCCCAAAAGGGAGCGCAAGCGCGCACTCAGGGACATTTATGCGGTAGAGCCAGTCGCCCCAAAATTTAACCCATGGTCGTCAGGCCCAATCACCTTTGATCGTCGTAATCATCCAACTAGCATCCGTCATGGCGGTTCGGCCGCATTGGTACTTGACCCAATCATCGACGGATTTCACATGACACGAGTCCTAATGGACGGTGGTATATAGCAGCCTCAACCTGCTCTATCAGGATACAATACGCAAGATGGGCATTAATCCCTCACGAATCAAACCCATGATAACTACCTTTAAAGGAGTCATACCAGGCGTAGAGGCCCGTTGTACGGGCTCGATCACGCTGGAGGTGGTCTTCGGTTCCCCGGATAACTTCCGAAGCGAAGAACTAATCTTTGATATCGTCCCATTTCGCAGCGGCTATCATGCCCTGCTCGGACGAACCGCATTCGCTAGATTTAATGCGGTACCACATTACGCTTATCTCAAGCTAAAGATGCCCGGCCCACGTGGCATCATCACAGTCAACGGAAACACGGAATGCTCCCTCCGTATAGAGGAGCACACTGCCGCTCTAGCAGCAGAGGTACAAAGCGGCCTTCTCAAGCAGCATTATAATCCGGTTGTCGAGCCCCTAGACATCATCAAGAGGGTCCGGACCACACTACAGCAGGACAGCTCGGCTCGACAAGAGCCGAATTAGCAATATGATCTCCGTCCCAGCCCCGATGCGGCAATGGCACTAATACCGCACGTACATAAACCACGCACTCAAAACACCATGGGAATCGATGGAGGCATAACTCGTCCGCAATCCACTGTATGGCTCGACCGACACCGCGATTGACACGCCTTTACTTTTGCTTTTTATTACGGGTTTTTTCTCTTTTCGAGGTCTATACGGACGATTCGTTTGCAGAACACACCAAGGAGGCAAGGAGCTCTGGCATACAAAGGAACCCCTAGGTGGTCTCTATTAACGATCGCCATACTTGTTTTACATACCCTCACGCAGCCCGCCCTTGGTTACGGCATGATAAATAGCTTTACTTGCTTATCGCGTTATTTGCACAAAGTACGCCTCGACGTACCAATTACATCACAATGGTGAATGAATGATGGCGTCAGCTTATTACCTAATTTTCCTGTTTTCTCACCTTTGTAAATATTACTTATTGCACATGTACACTATGGTCTGTATTACTACGCCAGGGGCTTCATTACACCCAACACTACGGCAATAAAATGTCCGAACACTTTCATAGTATAGTTCGGCACCTCGAACTTATAGCATTATATGCATCGGCTCTGAATCATGTCTTTGGTCAATAGTTGGGTTGCCCGGCTCCTTTGCTTACTGCCTTACGTTTCGCTATATCGGCTAGGGTAGTAAAGGGAGAACTCCTGCGATTGTGTCCCGGTTCTTCCGGACGAGCACCTCAGTAGAGAAAGCCGAAAACTGACTGTCATGATGCGGCAAGAGCCGGTCAGTTGTTCGAGAGGTTCCAAATCGTTACAGATTTTTTGCACTTCGCGCGAAGAATTGGTCCCTCCGATTAGATGTGTATAGCGCCCCTAGTTCGGCCTTCCGAATACCAGGGGCTTCGCCAAACATTTTAATTGTCAAACTCCTATGGCTAAGTGAGGGCGGTAAAGGCCGCATAGTCTGATTGCCTTGTTCGTTGCGCTAAACACCTCCTTTAAGGACCAGAATGTGGAGTAAAGAGTGTTTAGATTTATCCCGAACACCCCTGTACTATCTACATGGGGGAAGAAGCCGATGACTGGTCAACCCTCAGATTTCATAAACGGCCGCACAAGAGGTAAAATGTAAATCATAAGCATTATAATACATAACATTACTGCTCCATATTACAGGACAGTATAATACAAATGTTCTCATGGGAAAATGATATCCTTCAAACATTGTTCCACCATAAGGCGGGACCCCTCCAAGACACCATCAAAATAGAGCTCGGGTCGATGATGCTCCTTGCCCTCCGACGGTCCCTCGGTCATCAGCTTCTTGGCATCCAGCTTTGCCCAATGTATCTTGATGCGGGCAAAGGCCATACGCGCACCTTCGATGCAGACCGACCGCTTCACGGTCTCAAGCCGCGGACAGGCGTTAACAAGCCGCTTTACAAGTCCGAAATAGCTGCTAGGTACAGGCTTGGCAGGCCACAGCCGGACTATCAGGTCCTTCATGGCTAGCTCCGCCGACTTGTGCAGCTCGACCAACTGCTTCAGCTGGTCAATGAAGGGCAACAGATGTTCAGGTCCAAGATAGTGGGACCAGAATAGCTTCTCCATAGACATTCCTTCTTTGGCTCTGTAATACTCAGAAACATCCAATATAATGCGCAGAAGATCCGTAAACGCCCCTGGAAAACCAGAATTTGGATAAGTACAAGGAACGTTTCTTACACACACTTGCTATGCAGAGCGAAAGATTTACCCGCTGTAATCTTCTTAGCCGCCTGAATCTCCTGGAGAGCATCTTGGGCTTCGGCTCGTGCATCCTGTGCGCTCCGTCGGGCCTCTACCAGTCCGGACTCCTGCACCTTACAATTGCGCTCCAAGGACTCAAACCTCTCGATCACGCCCTGGAGCTGTTGCTGCGCCTCGGCAACCTAGGCATCGTGCTTCTCGCGCGCGGTGCGTTCCGTGGCCGCTTTGTCCTCAGCCTCGGCTAACGCCTTCTTAAGTGCCGCCACCTTGATTGTGGCCACTAATAAAGTTTATGACACTTTTGTCTGGCTGGACTGCGCATTTTCTCAAAATATACCCATAGGTTACTGCATACCTTGGCTATCTTCCAGCTGCTTCTTCACGAGGCCGAGCTCCTCCTCAGCCCGCTCCAGTTTCCGCTTCAGTCCGGACACTTCCGCAGCATGAGCAGTGGCAGCCTGCAGTGATACCTGCTTATTCACATAGACAACTCATGTTAGACTCTTGCGATATTTATTCTCGATCCTCTGTTTGGCTTTTCCTCCCGAACACCAAACAGAGCATCAGGGGCTACTGCCTATACGGCGATATTTTTCCTACAATCACATTACTCACCTCAAAGCACGTTAGAAGGCTGGTGCAGGCTTCGGTCAGTCCGCTTTTGACAAACCGAACCTTCTCTATTACCGTGTCCATAAGAACACGATGCTCATCCATGATAGAGGCGCCTTGTAGCGCCTCCAACAGATTATCCGGTGGCTCTGGTTGGACAGAGGTCACCGGTGGAACAGGCAGATTCCCTCCTTGGGGGGAATGCCGTTCGCTGGACCCCGGAGCCATGTAGATCTCCGGAATCGTATCCGGCTGAGGCCCGAAGGGAACTCGGGCCCCGTCACTAAGGACTTTTTCCCCCATATGTCCGGTGACCGAGGAGCCATCCTGGGGCGTTACCCCGATGGTCTCCGGAATCTCCCCTCGGCCTGGGAAAGTCTTTTTGGACGCCACCTCGTCGTCACCCTTGCGTGAGATGGAATGAGCCGGCGGCGGTGACATGCTAGCCATCTCCTTTGAGTCCAGCGAATCCTTTGTCGAGGATAGTGGGGAGCCGTCCCGTGCCGGACTGCAACGACAAGGTTTAATATGCGTCAATATTGCAAACCGAGAAGGCCGGATGTTTTTGATTTTGGTACTCACGAGGTGCCCGAGGCTTGGTCCGACGAGGTCGCTCCGAACTGCTGTCAACATCCCACGCGGAGTTATCCACGAAGGATCCTCTCCCCCTCTTGGGCACCTCCGCCTCCAAACTCTGGGAGGCCTCCCTTTTATCCCTTCCTCTCGCAGGAGGGGAGTCGCCTCCCTCCTCGTGGTCGTCTTCGGCGGCTGAGGGGTCTGTCTCATCGTCAGACAACACGACCAAGGTGCTCCTTCGGCGAAGCCCACGCCTGGTCCCCTCGACCGTGCTTTTGACCTTCTTCTCCGGCACGTCGTAAGGTGATACGTCTCCAATGTATCTATAATTTTTTATTGCTCCATGCTATGTTATCTACTGTTTTGGACTATATTGGGCTTTATTTTCCACTTTTATATTATTTTTGGGACTAACCTATTAACCGGAGGCCCAGCCCAGAATTGTAGTTTTTTTACCTATTTCTGTGTTTCGGAGAAACAGAATATCAAACGGAGTCCAAACGGAATGAAACCTTCGGAAACGTGATTTTCTCATCAGATAAGATCCAGGAGACTTGGACCCTACGTCAAGAATGCCATGAGGCGGTCACGAGGGTGGAGGGCGCCCCCCTAGGGCGTGCCCCCTGCCTCGTGGGCCCCTCGAAGCTCCACCGACGTACTTCTTCCTCCTATATATATCCACGTACCCCCAAACGATCGGGGACGGAGCCAAAAACCTAATTCCACCGCCGCAACTTTCTATATCCACGAGATCCCATCTTGGGGCCTGTTCCAGGGCTCCGCCGGAGGGGCATCGATCACGAAGGGCTTCTACATCATCATCCAAGCCCCTCCGATGAAGTGTGAGTAGTTTACTTCAGACCTAAGGTCCATAGTTAGTAGCTAGATGGCTTCTTCTCTCTTTTTGGATCTCAATACAATGTTCTCCCCCTCTCTCATGGAGATCTATTCGATGTAATCTTCTTTTTGCGGTGTGTTTGTTGAGACCGATGAATTGTGGGTTTATGATCATGTCTATCTATGAATAATATTTGAATCTTCTCTGTATTCTTTTATGTATGATTGGTTATCTTTTCAAGTCTCTCCGAATTATCAGTTTGGTTTGGCCTACTAGATTGGTTTTTCTTGCCATGGGAGAAGTGCTTAGCTTTGGGTTCGATCTTGCGGTGTCCTTTCCCAGTGACAGAAGGGGCAGCAAGGCACGTATTGTATTTTTGCCATCAAGGATAACAAGATGTTTTTTATCATATTGCATGAAACTATCCCTCTACATCATGTCATCTTGCTTAAGGCGTTACTCTGTTTTGAACTTAATACTCTAGATGCATGCTGGATAGCGGTCGATGAGTGGAGTAATAGGAGTAGATGCATGCATGAGTCGGTCTACTTGTCTCGGACGTGATGCCTATATACATGATCATACCTAGATATTCTCATAACTATGCTCAATTCTGTCAATTGCTCAATAGTAATTTGTTCACCCACCGTAGAATATTTATGCTCTTGAGAGAAGCCACTAGTGAAACCTATGGCCCTCGGGTCTCTTTCTCATCATATCTATCCCCATCACTTTATTATTGCTTTGCTTTTACTTTGCTTTTACTTTTTACGTTGCATCTCTATACCAAAAATACCAAAAATATTATTTATCATCTCTATCAGATCTCACTTTCGTAAGTGACCGTGAAGGTATTGACAACCCCTAAGCGTGTTGGTTGCGTTCAGCTATTGTTTTTGTGTTGGTACGAGGGACTCGCACATAGCCTCCTGCTGGATTGATACCTTGGTTCTCAAAAACTGAGGGAAATACTTACGCTACTTTGTTGCATCATCCTCTCCTCTTTGGGGAAATCCAATGCAGTGCTCAAGAGGTAGCAAGAAGAATTTATGGCGCCGTTGCCGGGGAGTCTGCGCAAAAGTCAACATACCAAGTACCCATCACAATCCCTATCTCCTGCATTACATTATTTGCCATTTGCCACTCGTTTTCCTCTCCCCCACTTCACCCTTGCCATTTTATTCGCCCTCTCTCTCTCTATCCTCCCTCTCTATTTGCCCTCTTTTTGCCCGTTTGCTTTTTGTTTGCTCGTGTGTTGGATTGCTTGTTTATCGCGATGGCTCAAGATAATACTAAATTGTGTGACTTCATCAATACCAACAACAATGATTTTATTAGCACTCTGGTTGCTCCTCTTACTGATGTTGAATGTTGTGAAATTAATGCTGCTTTGCTGAATCTTGTCATGAAAGATCCGTTCTCCGGCCTTCCTAGTGAAGATGCCGCTACCCATCTTAATAGCTTCGTTGATTTGTGTGACATGCAAAAGAAGAAAGATGTCGATAATGATATTGTTAAATTGAAGCTATTTCATTTTTCGCTTAGAGATCTTGCTAAAGCTTGGTTTTCATCTTTGCCTAAAAATAGTATTGATTCATGGAACAAGTACAAAGATGCTTTTATCTCTAAGTATTTTCCTCCCGCTAAGATCATCTCTCTTAGAAATGATATTATGAATTTTAAACAACTTGATCATGAACATGTTGCACAAGCTTGGGAGAGAATGAAATTAATGATATGTAATTGCCCTACTCATGGTTTGAATTTGTTGATGATTATACAAAAAATTTATGCCGGATTGAATTTTGCTTCTAGAAATCTTTTAGATTCGGCCGCGGGAGGCACTTTTATGGAAATCACTTTAGGAGATGCTACTAAACTCCTAGATAATATTATGGTTAATTATTCTCAATGGCACACTGAAAGATCCACTAATAAAAAGGTGCATGCGATAGAAGAAAATAATGTTTTGATTGGAAAGATGGATGAACCTATGAAATTATTTGCTAATAAGAGTGTTTCTTCTGATCCTAATGATATGCCCTTGTCTACTTTGATTGAGAATAATAATGAATCTATGGATGTGAATTTTGTTGGTAGGAACAATTTTGGTAACAACGCGTATAGAGGAAATTTCAATCCTAGGCCTTATCCTAGTAATCCCTCTAATAATTATGGTAATTCCTACAACAATTCTTATGGAAATTATAATAAGATGCCCTCTGATTTTGAATCTAATATTAAAGAATTTATTTCTTCGCAAAAGAATTTTAATGCTATGATTGAAGAAAAATTGCTTAAGATTGATGATTTGGCTAGGAACGTTGATAGAATTGCTCTTGATGTTGATTCTTTGAAACTTAGATCTATTCCTCCTAAGCATGATATCAATGAGTCTCTCAAAGCCATGAGAATTTCCATTGAAGAGTGCAAGGAAAGAACCGCTAGGACATGAGCAATTTTGGTAACAACGCGTATAGAGGAAATTTCAATCCTAGGCCTTATCCTAGTAATCCCTCTAATAATTATGGTAATTCCTACAACAATTCTTATGGAAATTATAATAAGATGCCCTCTGATTTTGAATCTAATATTAAAGAATTTATTTCTTCGCAAAAGAATTTTAATGCTATGATTGAAGAAAAATTGCTTAAGATTGATGATTTGGCTAGGAACGTTGATAGAATTGCTCTTGATGTTGATTCTTTGAAACTTAGATCTATTCCTCCTAAGCATGATATCAATGAGTCTCTCAAAGCCATGAGAATTTCCATTGAAGAGTGCAAGGAAAGAACCGCTAGGACATGTGCTATGAAAGATGCCTTTATTAAAGCGTGTTCTTCTAGTTCCTATGAAAATAATGATGAAGATCTAAAAGTTATTGATGTGTCTCCTATTAAATCTTTGTTTTGCAATATTAATCTTGATAATAATGGGACTGAATATGATCCACCTTTACCTAGAAGGTGTTCTAAAAATTTGGAGTATTTAGATCTTGATGATGAAATTGATAAAAGTGGGATTAAAAGAAATAAAACCCTAGATATTGCTAAACCAAGTATATTGGATTTCAAGGAATTAATTATGAAAATTGCTATTTAATTGATTGTATTTCCTTGTTGCAATCCATGCTAAAATCTCTTTACGCTTATTGTCAAAATAAAGCGTTTACTAAACATATTGTTGATGCCTTGATGCAATCTTATGAAGAAAAACTTGAATTGGAAGTTTCTATCCCTAGAAAATTTCATGATGAGTGGGAACCTACTATTAAAATTAAAATTAAAAATTGTGAGTTTTATGCTTTGTGTGATTTGGGTGCTAGTGTCTCTACTATTCCCAAAACTTTGTGTGATTTGCTAGATTTCGTGATTTTGATGATTGCTCTCTAAACTTGCATCTTGCGGATTCCACTATTAAGAAACCTATGGGAAGAATTAATGATGTTCTTATTGTTGAAAATAGGAATTATGTGCCCATAGATTTTATCGTTCTTGATATAGATTGCAATCCTTCTTGCCCTATTATTCTTGGTAGACCTTTCCTTAGAACGGTTGGTGCAATTATTGATATGAAGGAAGGGAATATTAGATTTCAATTTCCATTAAAAAATGGCATGGAACACTTCCCTATAAAGAAAATAAAATTACCATATGAATCTATCATGAGAGCCACTTATGGATTGCCTACCAAAGATGGCAATCCCTAGATCTATTCTTGCTTGCTATGCCTAGCTAGGGGCGTTAAACGATAGCGCTTGTTGGGAGGCAACCCAATTTTATTTTTATTCCTTGATTTTGCTCCTGTTTAGTAATAAATAAATTATCTATACTCTGTTTCTGTTGTGTTTTTTGTGTTTAATTAGTGTTTGTGCCAAGTAGAACCGTTGGGAAGACTTGGGGAAGGTCTTGTTGAACTTGCTGTAAAAAACAGAAACTTTAGCGCTCACGAGAACTGCTGTCATTTTTATTTGGAGAGTGCTATTTAGTTAATTATTTATGAAGATGATTAATAGATAAATTACTCACGTCCAGAAATTTATTTTAGAATTTTTGGGGTTCCAGATCTTGCGCTAGCTACAGGTTACTACAGACTGTTCTGTTTTTGACAGATTCTGTTTTTCGTGTGTTGTTTGCTTATTTTGATGAATCTATGGCTAGTAAAATAGTTTATAATCCGTAGAGAAGTTGGAATACAGTAGTTTTAACACCAATATAAATAAATAATTATTTCATTACAGTACCTAGAAGTGGTCTTTTTGTTTTCTTTCGCTAACGGAGCTCACGAGATTTTCTACTTTAAGTTTTATGTTGTGAAGTTTTCAAGTTTTGGGTAAAGATTTGATGGATTATGGAACAAGGAGTGGCAAGATCCTAAGCTTGGGGATGCCCATGGCACCCCCAAGATAATCTATGGACACCTAAAAGCCAAAGCTTGGGGATGCCCCGGAAGGCATCCCCTCTTTCGTCTACTTCTGTCGGTATCTTTACTTGGAGCTATATTTTTATTCGCCACACGATATGTGTTTTGCTTGGAGCGTCTTTTATGATGTGAGTCTTTGCTTGTTAGTTTACCACAATCATCCTTGTTGTACACACCTTTTGAGAGAGCCATACATAATTTGGAATTTGATAGAATACTCTATATGCTTCATTTATATCTTTTGAGCTTTATAGTTTTGCTCTAGTGCTTCACTTATATCTTTTAGAGCATGGTGGTGGATTTGTTTTATAGAAACTATTGATCTCTCATGATTCACTTAGATTATTTTGAGAATCTTAATAGCATGTTAATTTGCTTAAAATCCTAATATGCTTGGTATACAAGATTAATAATAAAACTTTCGTATGAGTGTGTTGAATACTAAGAAAAGTTTGATGCTTGATGATTGTTTTGATATATGGAGGTAATAATATCAAAGTCATGCTAGTTGAGTAGTTGTGAAATTTAGAAATACTTGTGTTGAGGTTTGCAAGTCCCGTAGCATGCACGTATGGTAAACGTTATGCAACAAATTTGAAACATGAGGTGTTATTTGATTGTCTTCCTTATGAGTGGCGGTCGGGGACGAGCGATGGTCTTTTCCTACCAATCTATACCCCTAGGAGCATGCGCGTAGTGCCGAGGTTTTTGATGAATTGTAGATTTTTGCAATAAGTATGTGAGTTCTTTATGACTAATGTTGAGTCCATGGATTAAACGCACTCTCACCCTTCCATCCTTGCTAGCCCCTTCGGTATCGTGCATTGACCTTTCTCACATTGAGAGTTGGCGCAAACTTCGCCGGTGCATCCAAACCCCGTGATATGATACTACGATCTTTCACACATAAACCTCCTTATATCTTCCTCAAAACAGCCACCATACCTTCCTATTATGGCATTTCCATAGCCATTCCGAGATATATTGCCATGCAACTTTCCATCATTCCGTTCATCATGACACATTCATCATTGTGATATTGCTTAGCATGATCATGTAGTTGACATAGTATTTGTGGCAAAGCCACCGTTCATAATTCTTTCATACATGTCACTCTTGGTTCATTGCATATCCTGGTACACCGCCGGAGGCATTCATATAGAGTCATCTTTGTTCTAGTATCGAGTTGTAATCATTGAGTTGTAAATAAATAGAAGTGTGATGATCATCATTATTAGAGCATTGTCCCAAGTGAGGAATAAAAAAAGAGAAAGGCCATAAAAAAAGAGAAGGCCCAAAAAATGAGAGAAAAAGAGAGAAGGGACAATGTTACTATCCTTTTACCACACTTCTGCTTCAAAGTAGCACCATGATCTTCATAGTAGAGAGTCTCTCATGTTATCACTTTCATATACTAGTTGGAATTTTTCATTATAGAACTTGGCTTGTATATTCCAACGATGGGCCTCCTCAAGTGCCCTAGGTCTTCATGAGCAAGCAAGTTGGATGCACACCCACTAGTTTCTTTTGTTGAGCTTTCATACATTTATAGCTCTAGTGCATCTGTTGCATGGCAATCCCTACTCCTTGAATTAACATCAATCGGTGGGCATCTCCATAGCCCATTGATTAGCCTCGTTGATGTGAGACTTTCTCCTTTTTGTCTTCTCCACATAACCCCCTCATTATATTCTATTCCACCCATAGTGTTATGTCCATGGCTCGCGCTCATATATTGCGTGAAAGTTTATATGTTTGAGATTACTAAAGTATGAAACAATTGCTTGGCTTGTCATCGGTGTTGTGCATGATGAGAGCATTCTTGTGTGACGAAAATGAAACATGACTAAACTATATGATTTTGTAGGGATGAACTTTCTTTGGCCATGTTATTTTGAGAAGACATAATTGCTTAGTTAGTATGCTTGAAGTATTATCATTTTTATGTCAATGTGAACTTTTGTCTTGAATCTTTCAGATCTGAATATTCATAGCACAATTAAGAAGAATTACATTAAAATTATACCAAGTAGCACTCCGCATCAAAAATTCTGTTTTTATCATTTACCTACTCGAGGACGAGCAGGAATTAAGCTTGGGGATGCTTGATACGTCTCCAACGTATCTATGATTTTTGATTTCTCCATGCTATATTATCTAGTGTTTTGGACTATATTGGGCTTTATTTTCCAGTTTTATATTATTTTTTGGACTAACCTATTAACCGGAGGCCCAACCCAGAATTGCTGTTTTTTGCCTATTTCAGTGTTTCGGAGAAACAGAATATCAAACGGAGTCCAAGCGGAATGAAACCTTCGGAAACGTGATTTTCTCATCAGATAAGATCCAGGAGACTTGGACCCTCTGTCAAGAAAGCTATGAGGCGGTCACGAGGGTGGAGGGCGCGCCCACCTGCCTCGTGGGCCCCTCGAAGCTCCACCGACGTACTTCTTCCTCCTATAAATATCCACGTACCCCCAAACGATCGGGGACGGAGCCAAAAACCTAATTCCACCGCCGCAACTTTCTGTATCCACGAGAACCCATCTTGGGGCCTGTTCCGGAGCTCCGCCGAAGGGGGCATCGATCACGGAGGGCTTCTACATCATCATCCATGCCCCTCCGATGAAGTGTGAGTAGTTTACTTCAGACCTACGGGTCCATAGTTAGTAGCTAGATGGCTTCTTCTCTCCTTTTGGATCTCAATACAATGTTCTCCCCCTCTCTCGTGGAGATCTATTCGATGTAATCTTATTTTTGCGGTGTGTTTGTTGAGATCGATGAATTGTGGGTTTATGATCAAGTCTATCTATGAATAATATTCAATCTTCTATGAATTCTTTTATGTATGATTGGTTATCTTTGCAAGTCTCTTCGAATTGTCAGTTTGGTTTGGCCTACTAGATTGGTTTTTCTTGCCATGGGAGAAGTGCTTAGCTTTGGGTTCAATCTTGTGGTGCCCTTTCCCAGTGACAGAAGGGGCAGCAAGGCACGTATTGTATTGTTGCCATCGAGGATAACAAGATGGGGTTTTTATCATATTGCATGAAACTATCCGTCTACATCATGTCATCTTGCTTAAGGCGTTACTCTGTTTTTAACTTAATACTCTAGATGCATGCTGGATAGCGGTCGATGAGTGGAGTAATAGTAGTAGATGCAGGCAGGAGTCGGTCTACTTGTCTCGGACGTGATGCCTATATACATGATCATACCTATATATTCTCATAACTATGCTCAATTCTGTCAATTGCTCAACAATAATTTGTTCACCCACCGTAGAATACTTATGCTCTTGAGAGAAGCCACTAGTGAAACCTATGGCCCCCGGGTCTCTTTCTCATCATATCAATCTCCATCACTTTATTATTTCTTTGCTTTTACTTTGCTTTTACTTTTTACTTTGTATCTCTATACCAAAAATATTATTTATCATCTCTATCAGATCTCACTTTCGTAAGTGACCGTGATGGGATTGACAACCCCTAAGCGCGTTGGTTGCGTTGAGCTATTGTTTTTGTGTAGGTACGAGGGACTCGCGCGTAGCCTCCTACTGGATTTATACCTTGGTTCTCAAAAACTGAGGGAAATACTTACATTACTTTGCTGCATCATCCTCTCCTCTTCGGGGAAATCCAACGCAGTGCTCGAGAGGTAGCATAAGGCGCCGGAAATAGCATCTTGGTAAGAAGTGGGGTTTCTTCATCTTCGGGCAGCGGAGCCGGATTATTAATCCGTCCCGCTAGATTGACCCAGGCCTGAAAAAGAAATTGACAAGAAGGCTTAGTATCCTCCCTCGACATGTGTCCTTAAAGACTACACCTTGACGGCTTACCGAATTGGCCTGACGCTTAAAGTTGAGCCAGCGATCTTTGGTCAAGGGTGGCGGCATCTCGCTGCCCTTGAAGAGTACCTTCCAGATATCTTTGTGCGTCATGCCGAAGAGCCTTAGCAGCGTCTGGTGCTCGGCCGGATTGAACTCCCACAAATAATAGGTCTGGCGCTGACATGGAAGGATCCTGCGTACAAGCATGACCTGGATCACATCAACTAGCTTGATCTTCCGCGTTATCATATTCTAGAGGCACGTTTGGAGCCCCATGATCTCTTCCAGAGTTCCCCAGGTCAGGCCCTTCTCTTGCTAGGAGGTAAGCCGCATCGGGACTCCGGATCGGAATTTGGGAGCAGCCACCCAGTTGGCGTCGCACGGCTCGGTGATATGGAACCACCCCGATTTCCATCCGTTCACTATCTCTACGAAGGATCCTTCGAGCCAGGTGGTATTGGGCATCCTGCTCACCATGGCACCTCCGCACTCGGCCTGTTGGCCGCACACCACCTTTGGCTTTACATTAAAAGTCTTTAGCCATAGGCCAAAGTGAGGTGGGATGCGGAGAAAGGCTTCGCACACAACTATGAATGCAGAGATATTGAGGATAAAGTTGGGGGCCAGATCATGGAAGTGCAACCCATAGTAAAACATCAATCCATGGACAAATGGATGAAGAAGGAATCCCAGCCCATGGACGAAGTGTGTGAGAAACACAACCCTCTTGTGGGGATCGGGGGTAGGGACGATCTTCCCTTTTTTCGGGAGTCAGTGAGTAATCTCCTTGGCTAGATAGCAGGCCTCCCGGAGCTCCGTGGTGTTCTTCTCCTTAACAGAGGAGGCCATCCACTTGCCTCCAGCCCCGGATTCGAACATGATTGGAATGTTTTCTTGAACGAGGAAAAGCCGAAAGCTTGGGCGCTAGAGCTCAAGGACGGAGGGACTGGAGATGAAGAAGGATGTGGGTAAAGGAAGAGTGTCCTTATCCCCTTATAAAGACCACGAATATCGAGCGTCTCCCCACTCGCCTTGAACTCGCCTATTCCCGAGAGCCGTGCAAAACAGCACGGTTGGGTTACCCACGCCTGTATTGATGAGAATCTCATAATAAGGGGGGCATGATCTTTGCTTAGACAAGACGTGCCATTGACAACCGCGTCTCGTAACGTGGAGCGGTAGACAAAAAACGGTTCGAAATTACGACCGGACAAACGCGATGTCATGTTGTAAAAGCTGTCAGCGGATTAGACTCGTGTAAGAATATATATTCTCTCTGCGGTTATACATGGTGTGTGTGTGTGTGTGACAGGTCCGGATACAATCATCGCATCCGAAGACTATCTCAAAGTTCGGAAAGAAGGGAACCCGCCTTGCAATGCCAAAGAAAAATCTACACGCCAGACTCCTCGTCATTGAAGCCAGGTTCAGGGGCTACTGAGGGAGTCCTAGACTAAGGGGTCCTCGGGCGTCCGGCCTATTATCCTTTGGGACGGACTGATGGGCTGTGAAGACATGAAGGCCGAAGAATGCACCGTGTCTGGATTGGACTCTACTTGGCGTGGAAGGCAAGCTTGGCGACCGAAAATTCCTTCTCATGTAACTGACTCCATGTAAACTCTAGATCCCCTCGGTGCCTATATAAACCGAAGGGGGTAGTCCGGAAAGGACATCACATATACTCATTATCATACCTACATAGGCTAGACTTCTAGGGTTTATCCATTACGATCTCGTGGTAGATCCACTCTTGTAACACTCATATTCATTAATATCTATCAAGCAGGACGTAGGGTTTTACCTCCATAGAGAGGGCCCGAACCTAGGTAAACATCGTGTCCCCCGTCTCCTGTTACCATCGATCCAAGACACACAGTTCGGGACCCCCTACCCAAGATCCGCCGGTTTTGACACCGACAGAGTCTACGCACAAGTCAAGACATACCAAGTACCCATCACAAACTCTTATCCCTCGCATTACATTATTTTCCATTTGCATCTCGTTTTCCTCTCCCCCACTTCATCCTTGTCGTTTTATCCGCCTTCTTTTTTTCCTTCCTGCCTTCTATGTGCTCGTTCTTTTTTTTGCAATTTGTTGCCATCATGTCTGAAACTGGGGAGGTTATCGTTGATAAGGATAATAATACAGAAAACTTTGATGTTATTGATGATCCTCTTGAAAATGCTACTATTTTACACACTAAAAAGTTTCGGATTGGTAGCGGTAATATTATTGGGAAGGGAGTTATTCAAGATGTTTTTTACTTGTGTGGGTGCTTTACCCACCATGAGCGGGTCTATTCTTCATAAAACTAGTAGTCTCGAAAATGCTATATCTTTGCTCATAGTTGAACTTGAAAGACAATTTTTACATATGCATCCTTCCATACAAAGGATTTTCCTGGAATTTTCCAATATTGAGCATTCTTCTGTTAAGCCAGCAGTGACCATCTTTTTAGCTCATGAGTTCAAATTTATAATAAAACAAGCCAATGAAATTTTTGTGCACTATAGGGTGGATGCCGGCCGTCCTCCCATAGAAGCAATCCTTTTTTATCAAGAAGACATTATGCGTTTACGATCTTTAGATCATGTTGCTTTTAATGAAAACCATAGAAAAAAGGTTCCTACCGATGTTCTTGTTGATAGGTTCTCTAAACTTAATTATAATTTTGCTATCCAGAATAATGGGTTAGGTTTTTCCCTTGAACAAAGGGTCATGACTTTTTGCCAAAAGAATGCTTATAATGATGAATTGGTTGTGCAATATGAGGGGCCAAAGGAGGAACCAATACCTCCCGAGTTTGATCTTGGGGACTTCTGTCCCATTAAATTTAGCCCTTTTGATTACTTTTGCTTGCCACAAAGAAATCTTGCTGCTGAACATAGGGAGTATGAGATGAGTTTTCGCGATTTACCTTATCATTATCATGGCAATACCTAGATCTATCCTTGCTTTTATGCTTAGCTAGGGGCATTAAACGATGGCACTTGTTGGGAGGCTGTTCGCACACGAACACGTCACCGTGTACCCTCGACGCCAGGGGTGATGCACCGCAGCTCACGTCGAAGGAGACCTGCCGGAAGCGCGGTACGCAAGACAATCCGGCAGGCACTTTTGAGGACCCGAAACCCCACACGCCCGGGAGGGACCCCGTCAGGGCGCGTAGCGGCTATGGGCTGCCCTAGGTCGACCTGATCGCCCCTAGGGCCTCGAGGTTCGCCGCCCTACAATGAAGAAGAACGAGGAAGAAGAAGAACAAGGGAGAAGGAAAAGTAAAGGTAAAAGATGTAGATAGATTTGTTCGATTGTGTGTTGTTTCAATCGGCCGTCACCCCCAACATATATAAGAGGCGGCTGGACTTCCCGTACAAGAAAAGGACTAAAAATTCTGTCCAAAACATCAAAAACCCTAACCTAACTCGGACAGGAATCTTTGGCAATTTCCGGATCAATCTCGGTCTCACCGATTAGTTTTTTTCGGCCCCACCGAGTGAACGTTGCAAACTTTCTGTAATTTTCTGTAATTTTTCGGATCAACTCGGTCTCACCGAGTCAATCAACTCGGTCGGTCCGAAATGGCTCTGCAGCTTCTATTTCTGACCTTGTTTTGCCTCCACAGGTTGCATACGAACTGGGATTAAGACGATTTTTATATCAAAATCAATCGTTTCGACGAGACGCACAACTTTCATGTTGAAACAGATTCCACCAGAGGCCATCTTGATTGAGTTTTATGCCTTTCTTTACTCTGGTGTCAACATGAGCATCTCTGAACTTGTCATAACTTTTGAGTCCGAGCTCCGTTTTAGACTATCTTGATATCCATCTTGATCTTCTCGAAGAGAGACATTCCACGGTGACTTCCAATCATAAGTTTGAATTGTTCTTGATATAACCTATGCTAATTTTATGACTGTGCCAATTTTGAGCGTCAGCACATGCCCCCCTGTTTTTCGGCATAGCTAGCGTGCCGAAAAATAACTTGTACCATGTTGGTTCTAAGGACGATGTCAACACTCCATCGTCCATTCTGCATCTTCTTAGGACGGTAAGTATATATCGTCCATTACTATGTAAACTTCATTCAAAGCACATATAGCCGAAATAAACAAATGAAATGACAAATCAAGTATTTCGGCCCTTTGAATCAGCAACAAACTTGTAGCTAATCAAATGTATAGTGATTTGGCAATACCCTTTCATGATGTAAGAAATTATATTGCATCCATGGATTATAATAAGTCCATTGAGGGTAACCAATCATACCTGATGACGAATTCCATGGCATAGGCATCAATGACATAGTTGAAGAATATGGATAATGTGTGGAACGAAGATGTTGAAACCTTCGGCTTGGTCCTTCATAGTTTTCACTCTTTTCCTTCTTCATCTTTGCCGCACGTCGTGTAATGGATGCTTTCACATAATTCTTATTTTGAGCACTTCCTTTGGGAACCCATGCCATGTTCCTTTCTTCAAGTTCATGTGCACTAAGTTTTTGTAGTTCCCTCTTTTGCCAATAGGATAAGATGAGTGGGCATCTCGGCTGTGATTCTGTTTTGACCAATGGAAATTCCTTTTTGGCCTTGTGCACTCTCAACTTCTTTTCTTCAGATTTGGCACTTCGACTCTCAATAATTGGTTGCTTTGTCTCATTGTCTTTAGTAGCCAATGTCAACACATTAATTGGCTCTTTTTCATTTGAGATCAAATCTGAAGTTGCACTCTTACGACCATCTCTTTTAACACGGTAAACTTGCTTGACCACCTCTTTCTTCTTCCTTGAGCTCTGGACCAATTTCTTATGACTGAAGCGGTCTTTAACATGTGATTGTTCAAATGTTGATCTTCTCGGAGCTGCATAATATTGGTGAGATGATCTAAAATAAGATGGAGAATGTGCCCTTGTATCATACCTGTCCCATGATGGATATGGATCTATATGAGCATAGGGAGGCATCCACGGCATTGGCATTGGCGGCCCAAAATAAGGATATGAATATGTTGCATTAAAATTCTCACTTTGCCAATACCGATCCTCATATTTGCGCCTTGGGGGTGATCTTGGTTTCTTTGCCTGATTGGGCCGATAAGCATTCTTCTCTTCACTCTTCTTTTGATATTTCTCCAATAGTTCAGCGAAGGTGATTTTTGATCTTTTACACTTGCGCTTATTTCGGCCTTTGTTTTCTTTTGGTTTGCTTTCATCGATCATTGGATTTGCTTGCTGCCCCCCCAGTCCTTGGCGTCTCCATTGTAGCTTTGATGGAATTCTCACCCTCAAGATTATGTTCATTATGCTCTTCAACAATTTCTTTACTTGAAAGCTTGATCCCATCACCTGCAGTTTTTACCTTCTCTTTAAATGGATCGGCTTGAAGCAGCCGATGCAGAAACCTTTTACCATCGGGACCAATTGGAATAGAATCATCACCTTTTGGTGTCTCAACAAATTTCAATCGTCCTTTATCAATGGCCGATTTAACTATTTGACGAAACATGTTGCAATCCTCAATACTATGCTTGAATGAATCATGCAACTTACAATAAATTCGTCCTTGGATAGATGGCTTGACATGGTGATCAAGAATTCTAATGTAATTATTTTTCAACAATAAATCGAAGATTTGATCACACATGTTTGAATCAAAGGTATACATTTTGTTTTCTAGCCGATCTTGGTGTGCGAATGGCTTTGGAGATAAGCAAACGAATGGTTCAGATTTAGAATCTTCCCATTCGGCTATACATTGTGTTTTGCACTCTATCTCCGATGTCTTTGGATAAGATATAATATTAGCATCGGATTTCTCAAAATAATTTAACCTTGGTTTATATTTCTGAAACAAAAATAGTTAAAACACACATGTCTCAATTGAGACCATGCGTAAGCCAAGTATGAAGCAAGCAAAGCTACCCAATTAGATATGAACTCTAAATAAAGCAATGGGATAAGCTTTGGCTTCAATAATAAGTCACTATCGGTCTCTTCGAATGGTACAATTTATTGACCGATATGCTTTGTAACAATTTTATTGCTAACAAGTAAATTACCCTTCATCATTGGTCTTTCAAAATTACTTACGAGATTTTTTCTAATAGATGCATCAACAATAAAGCTGTGACCAAATCTGAAAATAGGCAAATCACTTGCTAGACATACCTCTTCATACACGCTGGGAGAGCATGATGGTTGTGATACTTGAATAATACTTTGCTCCACTTTTAAATGACTCTCCAATGCCTTGGCGTCCTTTTTTTCTTCAATAAATTCGGTACACATACTATTTGATTCGGCTTTTTTCACAACCGAATTAACTTTGTTATCCGAATCACCACTCTTTCTTTCTTTAATTCGCAAGGTTGCTTGTTCTTGTCTAAATTCAGCAAACATTGTAGCTAGGCTATCTTTAAGCTTTTTTCGACCAATTTCTGCCCAATCTTCATCGGATTGCCCCCCAATACTTTGAGACGCTTTCGACAATGGTGTGTTGCGAAAATTCTGTAATTGTGCGGGGGCAACGTGATATGCTACGTTACTAGGTAAAGACACTTGCGTGGCAGAATTCTCACTTATTCGGCAATGAGCATGAAGGTGCTGAGCCGAATTATGAACATCTACAATTGCGTATGGTGCCGAAAAATTAGTAGCATGAGGTGTAGCATACGATGTTTGAGGGTAATTGGCCGAATAACTAGTAGTAGCATGGCCAATTCCCCTATCCACCGGCATGTTTGGATTAACATGTTGCAAATTAGTTGCCGATGAATAAAAAGATGAAACACTTTCTTGTATTCTATTGGAAATTTTAACATGAGGTGTTTCAAATTGATTAACCAAACCCATCATGTTGTTCATCGGCATATGGAATTGTGGGGTTGCCGATGCATGAGAGTTTGGATACATATGTTGTACGTTGCTAAAATCATAAGAATTTGAAGCATGAAGATTGCTTTGCATCGGCCCTTGCGCATAATTAGATGCATGATTGATAAAACTAGGGCTAGCCGATACATTATGCTCATTAGGTGATTCAGCAACAACATATGGATTATTTGCATCTACAAAGGGGAATTGGGTATTCATATTACCTTTGTAGATTGCAGCAACTTGATGACGATCTCTTCATAGCAAGAACGGGCTGGAGACCGTTCAAAGCTTCGTCCCCAGCGGAGTCGCCAAAAAGTGTGTTCGCACATGAACACGTCACCGTGTACCCTCGACGCCGGGGGTGATGCACCGCAGCTCACGTCGAAGGAGACCTGCCGGAAGCGCGGTACGCAAGACAATCCGGCGGGCGCTTTTGAGGACCCGAAACCCCACACGCCCGGGATGGACCCCGTCAGGGCGCGCAGCGGCTATGGGCTGCCCTAGGTCGACCTGATCGCCCCTAGGGCCTCGAGGTTCGCCGCCCTACAATGAAGAAGAACGAGGAAGAAGAAGAACAAGGGAGAAGGAAAAGTAAAGGTAAAAGATGTAGATAGATTTGTTCGATTGTGTGTTGTTTCAATCGGGCGTCACCCCCAACATATATAAGAGGCGGCTGGACTTCCCGTACAAGAAAAGGACTAAAAATTCTGTCCAAAACATCAAAAACCTTAACCTAACTCGGACAGGAATCTTTGGCAATTTCCGGATCAATCTCGGTCTCACCGATTAGTTTTTTTCGGCCCCACCGAGTGAACGTTGCAAACTTTCTGTAATTTTCTGTAATTTTTCGGATCAACTCGGTCTCACCGAGTCAATCAACTCGGTCGGTCCGAAATGGCTCTGCAGCTTCTATTTCTGACCTTGTTTTGCCTCCAGAGGTTGCATACGAACTCGGATTAAGACGAGTTTTATATCAAAATCAATCGTTTCGATCGACGAGACGCACAACTTTCATGTTGAAACAGATTCCACCAGAGGCCATATTGATTGAGTTTTATGCCTTTCTTTACTCTGGTGTCAACATGAGCATCTCTGAACTTGTCATAACTTTTGAGTCCGAGCTCCGTTTTAGACCATACTTGATATCCATCTTGATCTTCTCGAAGAGAGACATTCCAAGGTGACTTCCAATCATAAGTTTGAATTGGTCTTGATATAACCTATGCTAATTTTATGACTGTGCCAATTTTGAGCGTCAACGAGGCAACCCAATTTTATTTTTGTTCTTTGCTTTTGGTTTTGTTTAGTAATAAATAATTCATCTAGCCTCTGTTTAGATGTGGTTTTATGCTTTTAATTAGTGTTTGTGCCAAGTAGAACCTTTGGGAAGACTTGGGGAAAGTCTTTGCGATCTTGCTGTAAAAAACAGAAACTTTAGCGCTCACGAGATTTGCTGCCATTTTTACTGGAGAGTGCTATTTAGTTAATTTTTTTGCAGATGATTAATAGATAAATTCCTCACGTCCAGAATTTATTTTAGAATTTTTGGGGTTCCAGAAGTATTCGAAACCTACAGATTACTACAGACTGTTCTGTTTTTGACAGATTCTGTTTTTCGTGTGTTGTTTGCTTATTTTGATGAATCTATGGCTAGTAATAGAGTTTATGAACCATAGAAAAGTTGGAATACAGTAGGTTTAACACCAATATAAATAAAGAATGAGTTCATTACAGTACCTTGAAGTGGTGGTTTGTTTTCTTTTACTAACGGAGCTCATGAGATTTTCTTTTAAGTTTTGTGTTGTGAAGTTTTCAAGTTTTGGGGGGTAAAGATTTGATGGATTATGGAACAAGGAGAGGCAAGAGACTAAGATTGGGGATGCCCAAGGCACCCCAAGGTAAAATCCAAGGACAACCAAAAGCCTAAGCTTGGGGATGCCCCGGAAGGCATCCCCTCTTTCGTCTTCGTCCATCGGTAACTTTACTTGGAGCTATATTTTTATTCACCACATGATATGTGTTTTTCTTGGAGCGTCTTGTATGATTTGAGTCTTTGCTTTTTAGTTTACCACAATCATACTTTCTGTACACACCTTTTGGAAGAGACACACATAATCGGAATTTATTAGAATACTCTATGTGCTTCACCTTTTGAGCTAGATAATTTTGCTCTAGTGCTTCGCTTATATCTTTTAGAGCATGGTGGTGGTTTTATTTTATAGAAATTGTCTCTCATGCTTCACTTATATTATTTTGAGAGTCCCTTAGAACAGCATGGTAATTTTCTTTGGTTATGAATTTAGTCCTAATATGATAGGCATCCAAGATCGGTATAATAAAAACTTTCATAAAAAGTGCATTGAGTACTAGGAGAAGTTTGATACTTGATAATTGTCTTGAGATATAAAGGTGGTAATATTAGAGTCTGCTAGTTTAGTAGTTGTGAATTTGAGAAATACTTGCGTTGAAGTTTGCAAGTCCCGTAGCATGCACGTATTGTGACTGTTGTGTAACAAATTTCAAACATGAGGTGTTATTTGATTGTCTTCCTTATGAGTGGCGGTCGGGGACGAGCGATGGTGTTTTCCTACCAATCTATCCCCCTAGGAGCATGCGCGTAATGCTTGTTTTTTAATGACTTGTAGATTTTTGCAATAAGTATGTGAGTTCTTTATGACTAATGTTGAGTCCATGGATTATACGCACTCTCACCCTTCCATCATTGCTAGCCTCTTCGGTACCGTGCATTGCCCTTTCTCACCTTGAGAGTTGGTGCAAACTTCGCTGATGCATCCAAACCCTGTGATATGATATGCTCTGTTACACATAAACCTCCTTATATCTTCCTCAAAACATCCACCATACCTATCTATTAGGGCATTTCCATAGCCATTCCGAGATATATTGCCATGCAACTTTCCACCGTTCCATTTATCATGACACACATTATCATTGTCGTATTGCCTCGCATGATCATGTAGTTGACATCGTATTTGTGCCAAAGCCACTGTTCATAATTTTTCATACATGTCACTCTTGATTCATTGCCCTTCCCGGTACACCGCCGGAGGCATTCATATAGAGTCATACTTTGTTCTAGTATCGAGTTGTAATCATTGAGTTGTAAATAAATAGAAGTGTGATGATCATCATTAATAGATCATTGTCCCAAATAAAAAAGAGAAAGGCTAAAAAAAGGAATGCCCAAATATATATATATATATATATATAAAAAGGGGCAATGCTACTATCCTTTTTTCCACACTTGTGCTTCAAAGTAGCACCATGTTCTTTATGGTAGAGAGTCTCTTGTTTTTTCACTTTCATATACTAGTGGGAATTTTTCATTATAGAACTTGGCTTGTATATTCCAACGATGGGCTTCCTCGAATGCCCTAGGTCTTCATGAGCAAGAAAGTTGGATGCACACCCACTTAGTTTCTTTTGTTGAGCTTTCATACATTTATAGCTCTAGTGCATCCGTTGCATGGCAATCCCTACTCCTTGCATTGACATCAATTGATGGGCATCTCCCTAGACCATTCATTAGCCACGTCGATGTGAGACTTTCTACTTTTTTTCTTCTCCACATAAACCCCATCATCATATTCTATTCCGCCAATAGTGCTATATCCATGGCTCGTGCTCATGTATTGCGTGAAAGTTGAAAAAAGTTTGAGATTACTAAAGTGTGAAACAATTGCTTGGCTTGTAATCTGGGTTGTGCATGATGAGAGCATTCTTGTGTGATGAAAATGGAGCATGACCAAACTATATGATTTTGTAGGGATGAACATTCTTTTGCCATGCTATTTTGAGAACACATAATTGCTTAGTTAGTATGCTTGAAGTATTATTATTTTTATGTCAATATTAGACTTTTGTCTTGAATCTTTAGGATCTGAATATTCATGCCACAATAAAGAGAATTACATTGAGAATTATGTTAGGTAGCATTCCACATCAAAAATTTTGTTTTTATCATTTACCTACTCGAGGACGAGAAGGAATTAAGCTTGGGGATGCTTCATACGTCTCCAACGTATCTATAATTTTTGATTGTTCCATGCTATTATATTATCTGTTTTGGATGTTAATGGGCTTTATTTTACACCTTTATATTATTTTTGGGACTAACCTATTAACCCAAGGCCCAGTGCAAATTGCTGTTTTTTTGCCTATTTTAGTGTTTCGCAAAAAAGGAATATCAAACGGAATCCAAACGGAATGAACCCCTCGGGAACGTGATTTTTGGAACAAACGTGATCCAGAGGACTTGGAGTGGACGTCAAGAAACATACGAGGAGTCCACGAGGCAGGGGGCGCGCCTACCCCCCCTGCGCGCGCCCTCCCCCCTCGTGGCTCAACTGACCTACTTCTTCCTCATATATATACTCATATACCCTAAAAACATCCGGGAGCATCCACGAAACCCTATTCTGTACCCAAGAGATCCCATCTTGGGGCATTTTCCAGAGCTCCGCCGGAGGGGGCAACGATCACGGAGGGCCTCTACATCAACTCCATGGCCCCTCCGATGATGTGTGAGTAGTTTACTTCAGACCTTCGAGTCCATAGTTATTAATTAGATGGCTTCTTCTCTCTCTTTGAATCTCAATACAAAGTTCTCCTCGATCTTCTTGGAGATCTATTTGATGTAACTCTTTTTGCGGTGTGTTTGTCGAGATTGGATGAATTGTGGGTTTATGATCAAGTCTATCTATGAACAATATTTGATTCTTCTCTGAAATCTTTTATGCATGATTGGTTATCCTTGCAAGTCTCTTTGAATTATCTGTTTGGTTTGGCCTACTAGATTGATCTTTCTTGCAATGGGAGAAGTGCTTAGGTTTGGGTTCAATCTTGCGGTGCTCGATCCCAGTGACGGAAAGGGAAACAACACGTATTATATTGTTGCCATCGAGGATAAAAAGACGGGGTTTAAATCATATTGCTTGATTTTATCCCTCTACATCATGTCATCTTACCTAATGCGTTACTCTGTTCTTATGAACTTAATACTCTAGATGCATGCTGGATAGCGGTCGATGTGTGGAGTAATAGTAGTAGATGCAGGCAGGAGTTGGTCTACTTGTCATGGATGTGATGCCTATATACATGATCATGCCTAGATATTCTCATAAATATTCGCTTTTCTATCAATTGCTCGACAGTAATTTGTTCACCCACCGTAATACTTATGCTATCTTGAGAGAAGCCACTAGTGAAACCTATGGCCCCCGGGTCTATTTTCCATCATATAAGTTTCCAATCTATTTTATTTTGCAATCTTTACTTTCAATCTATATCATAAAAATACCAAAAATATTTATCTTATTATTATGATCTCTATCATATCTCACTCTCGTAAGTGACCGTGAAGGGCTTGACAACCCCTTTATCGCGTTGGTTGTGAGGTTCCTATTTGTTTGTGTAGGTACGAGGGACTTGCGTGTGGCCTCCTACTGGATTGATAGCTTGATTCTAAAAAACTGAGGGAAATACATATGCTACTTTGCTGCATCACCCTTTCCTCTTCAAGGGAAAACCAACGCAGTGCTCAAGAGGTAGCACTCGGTAAGTCAGTTGCCGGGAATAAGCCAAAGAATGAACCCAAGCCTAAGACTGAGTGCTTCCATTGCAAGGGAAATGGTCACTGGAAGCGGAACTGCCCCAAGTACTTAGCGGATAAGAAGGCCGGCAACGTCACATGTATATATATGATATACATGTTATTAATGTGTACCTTACCAGCGCTCGTAGTAGGTCTTGGGTATTTGATACCGATGCGGTTGCTCACATTTGTAACTCAAAACAGGAGTTGCGGAATAAGCAGAGACTGGCGAAGGAAGAGGTGACGATGCGTGTCGAAAATGGTTCCAGGGTCGATGTGATCGCCATCGGCACACTACCTCTACATCTACCTCCGGGATTAGTTTTAAACCTCAATCATTGTTATTTAGTACCAGCTTTGAGCATGAACATTTTATCTGGATCTCGTTTGATGCGAGATGGCTACTCATTTAAATCCGAGAATAATGGTTGTTCTATTTATATGAGAGATATATTTTATGGTCATGCCCTGCTGGTCAATGGTTTATTTTTATTGAATCTCGAACGTGATGTTACACATATTCATAGTGTGAATGCCAAAAGATGTAAGGTTGATAATGATAGTCCCACATACTCGTGGCACTGCCGCATTGGTCATATTGGTGTCAAACACATGAAGAAACTCCATGCAGATGGAATTTTGGAGTCTCTTGATTATGAATCATTTGACACGTGCGAACCAGGCCTCCTGCGCAAGATGACCAAGACTCCGTTCTCTAGAACAACTTGTTGGAAATAATACATACTGATGTATGCAGACTAATGAGCATTGAGGCTCGCGGTGGCTATCGTTATGTTCTCACCCTCACTGATGACTTACGTAGATATGGGTATGCCTACTTAATGAAACACAAGTCTGAGACCTTTAAAAAGTTCAAGGAATTTCAGAGCGAGGTAGAGAATCAACGTGACAGGAAAATAAAGTTCTTACGATTCGATCATGGAGGAGAATAGTTGAGTCATGAGTTTGGCACACACTTAAGGAAATGTGGAATTGTTTCACAACTCATGTTGCATGGAACACCTCGGCGTAATGGTGTGTCCGAACGTTGTAATCAAACTCTATTGGATATGGTGTGATCTATGATGTCTCTTACCGATCTACCGCTATCATTTTGGGGTTATGCTTTAGAGACTGCTGCATTCACTTTAAATAGGGCACCGTCTAAATCCGTTGAGACAACAGCATATGAATTATGGTTTGGGAAGATACCTAGGTTGTCGTTTCTGAAAGTTTGGGGATGCGATGCTTATGTCAAGAAACTTCAACCTATAAAGCTCGAACCCAAATCGGAAAAGTGCGTCTTCATAGGATACCCCAAGGAAACTATTGGGTATTGTTGGGGAACGTAGCATGCAATTTCAAAAATTTCCTACGCTCACGCAAGATCTATCTAGGAGATGCATAGCAATGAGAGGGAGAGAGCATCTTCATGCCCTTGAAGATCGCAAAGCGGAAGTGTTTATCCACACGGTTAATGTAGTCGTACACCTTCATGATCCATCCCAATCAAGTACCGAACGTACGGCACCTCCACGTTCAGCACACAGGTTCAGCTCAATGACGTCCTCGCCTTCTTGATCCAGCAAGACAGGCGAAGTAGTAGACGAGTTCCGGTAGCACGACGGCGTGGTGACGGTGTTGGTGAAGAACAATCTCCGCAGGGCTTCTCCAAGAACTACAGAAACTATGACAGAGGATAAACTAGAGGGGACGGGGTTGCCGGCACATGGCTTGGTGATTCTTGATGTGTTCCAGGTGCTAGCCCTGCCCCTCTATTTATATGTTGAGCCCTGGGGTCAAAACTTGGAGTAAAAGCCTCATCAAAGTCAGTTTTGCCCGCAAGGAAGAGTCCTTCTTGGACTTCCAGGACCAGACGCCATGGTCCTTGGCGTCTGGCCCAGGGCCAGACGCCACGGTCTCCGGTGATTGGCCCCTGGCCTCCGCAAAACTCCTTTTGCACTGACCTAAAGCCCCATGGGTTTCACCCCTTGGCAGAACCATATCATCCTATATATCAATCTTTACCTCCAGACCATTCTGGAGCTCCTCATCATGTCCGTGATCTCATCTGAGACTCCGAACAACATTCGCTCACCAACATACATAACTCATATAGTACTATATCGTCAATGAACGTTAAGCGTGCAGACCCTATGGATTCGAGAACTATGTAGACATGACCGAGACACCTCTCTGTCCAATAACCAATAGCGGAACCTGGATGCCCATATTGGCTCCTACATATTCTACGAAGATCTTTATCAGTCGAACCTTATGACAACATACGTAATTCCCTTTGTCATTGGTATGTTACTTGCCCGTGATTCAATCGTCGGTATCTCCATACCTAGTTCAATCTCGTTACCGGCAAGTCTCTTTACTTGTTCCGTGATGTATCATCCCATAACTAACTCATTAGTCACATTGCTTGCAAGGCTTATTATGATGTGCATTACCGAGAGGGCCCGGAGATACCTCTCTGATACTCAAAGTGACAAATCCTAATCTCGATCTATGCCAACCCAACAAACACCTTCAGAGATACCTGTAGTGCATCTTTATAATGACCCAGTTATGTTGGGATGTTTGATAGCACACAAGGTATTCCTCCGGTATCCGGGAGTTGCATAATCTCATAGTTAAAGGAATATGTATAAGTCATGAAGAAAGCAATAGCAATAAAACTTAACGATCATTATGCTAAGCTAACAGATGGGTCTTTTCCATCACATCATTCTCCTAATGATGTGATCCCGTCCATCAAATGACAACACATGTCTATGGTTAGGAAACTTAACCATCTTTGATCAACGAGCTAGTCTAGTAGAGGCTTACTAGGGACACTTTGTTTTGTCTATGTATCCACACATGTATCAAGTTTTCGGTTAATACAATTCTAGCATGAATAATAAACATTTATCATGATATAAGGAAATGTAAAATAAGAACTTTATTATTGCCTCTAGGGCATATTTCCTTCAGTCTCCCACTTGCACTAGAGTCAATAATCTAGTTCACATTGCCATGTGATTTAACACCAATAGTTCACATCTTTATGTGATTAACACCCATAGTTCACATCTCCATGTGACCAACACCTAAACGGTTTACTAGAGTCAATAATCTAGTTCACATCGCTATGTGATTAACACCCAAAGAGCACTAAGGTGTGATCATGTTTTTCTTGTGAGAGAAGTTTAGTCAACGTGTCTGCCACATTCAGATTCGTATGTATTTTGCAAATTTCTATGTCTACAATGCTATACATGGAGCTACTCTAGCTAATTACTCCCACTTTCAATATGTATCCAGATTAAGACTCAGAGTATTCCAGATCGGTGTTAAAGCTTGCATCAACCTAACTCTTTACGATGAACTCTTTATCACCTCCATAATCAAGAAATATTTTCTTAGTCCTCTAAGGATAATTTTGACCGTTGTCCAGTGATCTACTCCTGGATCACTATTGTACCCTTTGCAAAACTCATGGGAAGGTATACAATAGGTCTGGTATACAACATTGCATAGTTTATAGAACCTATGGTTGAGTCATAGGGAATGACTTTCATTCTCTCTCTATCTTTTTCCGTGGTCGGGTTTTGAGTCTTACTCAACTTCATACCTTACAACTCACGCAAGAACTCCTTCTTTGACCGATCCATTTTGAACTCCTTCAAAATCTTATGAAGGTATGTAGTCATCGAAAGTCTTATCAAGCGTCTTGATCTATCTTTATATATCTTGATGCCCAATATGTAAGTAGATTCACTGAGGTCTTTCTTTGAAAAATACTTTCAAACACTCCTTTATGCTTTCTAGAAAATTCTACATCATTTCTGATCAACAATATGTCATTCACATATACTTATTAGAAAGGTTGTAGTGCTCCCACTCACTTTCTTGTAAATACAGGCTTCACCGCAAGTCTGTATAAAACTATATGCTCCGATCAACTTATCAAAGCATATATTCCAACTCCGAGATGCTTGCACCAGTCCATAGATGGATCGCTGGAGCTTGCACACTTTGTTAGCAGCTTTAGGATTGAGAAAACCTTTTGGTTGCATCATATAAAACTCTTCTTTAATAAATCCATTAAGGAATCCAGTTTTGACATCCATTTGCCATATTTCATAAAAAGCGGCAATAGCTAACATGATTCGGACAGACTTTAAGCATCGATATGAGTGAGAAAATCTCATCGTAGTCAACACCTTGAACTTGTCAAAAACCTTTTGCAACAATTCGAGCTTTGTAGATAGTAACAATACTATCAGCGTCTGCCTTCCTCTTGATGATCCATTTATTCTCAATGGCTCGCCAATCATCGGGCAAGTCAATAAAAGTCCATACTTTGTTCTCATACATGGATCCTATCTCAGATTTCATGGCCTCAAGCCGTTTATTGGAATCTGGGCTCGTCATCACTTCCTCATAGTTCATAGGTTCGTCTTGGTCTAATAACATGACTTCCAGAACAGGATTACCGTACCACTCTGGTGCGGAACGTGCTCTGCTTGACCTATGAGGTTCGGTATTGATCTGAAGTTTCATGATCATCATCATTAGCTTCCTCACTAGTTGGTGCAGGCATCATGGGAATAGTTTTCTGTGATGAGCTACTTTCCAATTCGATAAAAGGTACAATTACCTCATCAAGTTCTAGTTTCCTCCCACTCACTTCTTTCGAGAGAAAACTCCTTCTCTAGAAAGAATCCATTTTTAGAAACAATGATCTTGCCTTCAGATCTATGGTAGAAGGTGTACCCAACTGTTTCTTTTGGGTATCCTATGAAGACACACTTCTCCGATTTGTGTTCTAGTTTATCAGGCTGAAACTTTTTCACATAAGCATTACAACCCCAAACTTTAAGAAACGTTAGCTTAGGTTTCTTGCAAAACCACACTACATACGGTGTCGTCTCAACGGATTTAGACGATGCCCTATTTAACGTGAATGTAGCTGTCTTTAATGCATAAGCCCAAAACGATAGTGGTAATTCGGTAAAGGACATCATAGATCGCACCATATCTAATAAAGTATGGTTACGACGTTCGGACACACCATTACGCTGTGGTGTTCCAGGTGGCATGAGTTGTGAAACTATTCCACATTGTTTTTAAATGAAGGCCAAACTAGTAACTCAAATATTTGCCTCCGCGATCAGATCCTAGAAACTTTTAGTTTCTTGTTACGATGATTCTCCACTTTACTCTGAAATTCTTTGAACTTTTCAAATGTTTCAGACTTGTGTTTCATTAAGTAGATATACCCATATCTACTCAAATCATCTATGAAGGTTAGGAAATAATGATACCTGCCGCAAGCCTCAACACTCATCGGACCGCATACATCGGTATGTATTATTTCCAATAAGTCAGTGGCCCGCTCCATTGTTCCGGAGAACGGGGTCTTAGTCATCTTGCCCATGAGGCATGGTTCGCAAGCATCAAATGGTTCATAATCAAGTGATTCCAAAAGTCCATCCACATGGAGTTTCTTCATACACTTTACACCAATATGACCTAAATGGCAGTGCCACAAATATGTTGCACTATCATTATCAACTTTGCATCTTTTGGCATCAATGTTATGAATATGTCTATCACTACGATCGAGATTCAACAAACCATTTATATTGAGTGTATGACCATAGAAGGTTTTATTCATGTAAAGAGAATAACAATTATTCTTTGACATAAATGAATAACTGTATTTCAATAAACATGATCCAATCATATTCATGCTCATCGCAAACACCAAATAACCTTTATTTTAGGTTCAACACTAATCCCGAAGGTAGAGGGAGTGTGCGATGGTGATCGTATCAACCTTGGAATCACTTCCAACACACATCGTCACTTCGCTCTTAACTAGTCTTTGTTCATTCTGCAACTCCTATTTTGAGTTACTAATCTTAGCAACTAAACCGTTACCAAATACCCAGGGCTACTATGAACACTAGTAAAGTACACATCAATAACCTGCATATCAAATATACCTTTGTTCACTTTGCCATCCTTCTTATCCGCCAAGTATTTGGGGTAGTTCCACTTCTAGTGACCCTTCCCTTTGTAGTAGAAGCACTCAGTTTCAGGCTTAGGTCTAGCTTTGGGCTTCTTCATGGGAGTGGCAACTTGCTTGCCATTCTTTTTGAAGTTCCCCTTCTTTCCCTTGCCCTTTTCTTGAAACTAGTGGTCTTGTTAACCATCAACACTTGATGCTATTTCTTGATTTCTACCAGCACTGATTTCAGCATCGCGAAGAGCTTGGGAATCATTTTCGTCATCCCTTGCATATTATAGTTCATCACGAAGTTCTAGTAACTTGGTGATAGTGACTAGAGAACTCTGTCAATCACTATCTTATCTGGAAGATTAACTCCCACTTGATTCTAGCGATTGTAGTACCCCAGACATTCTAAGCACACGCTCACTAGCTGAGCTATTCTCCTCCATCTTGTAGGCAAAGTACTTGTTAGAGGTCTCATACCTCTTAACACAAGCATGGTGCACTAAACTATCAAGTTGTCGGGGGTTTGATGCGACATATGCCAACAGATGGCTTATCATGGTGGGGCGAGTAGAACGTCGCCGGTGCCTGGAAACGGGATGAGGCGAAGACATGCACGCCGGAGAATCTTACCCAGTTTCAGGGCTCTTCGGGGAGATAATACCCCTATTGCTGCTCTGCGGGGTCTCCGCATGATCACTATGGCCAGGTGCTTGCACGGTTGCTCCTTGAGCTGTTTCTTAGAGGTAGGAGAGGGCAAGGCTAGCTCTCTCCTTCTATCTGGTATGGTCTAGAGCTACTGGGTTCCAACCCTTTGCATGGGCGCCCTCGGGGGTTTATATAGGCCTACCCCCAGGGGTACAATGGTAATTCGTCTGGGCGCGGGCCCAGCCGTCAGTGCCTTTGGCTTCTGATTTCTCCGCCGACTGCTGGGGCCCGCCGATTGGTGGGCCCCGCCGACCGGTCTGGTACGGAGCCGACAGGCCGCGTCCGCCGCGGGCGGGTCTTGCCGGCTGCTGATTACTGTAGTCGTGCTTCTGATGACGCAGGCTTGGTCATGGGGTCGTGGCAACAGTCCCGCCGCCTGGCGGGCGATCACTATTGCCACTCCCCATCACATCTTGATTAATGGTGCATGGGGCCCGGGGGAGGGCTCGGCCGACTCCTGGCGGATCCGACTAGCGATCCTCTCGCCGTCTCCTAGGGTCTCACTGACTGGTGGGACCTGCTGCTTCCGGGCCATTCAGACAAGCTATCGTGGGCGCAGGACTCGGTACTGTGGTGCTGATGTCAGGGTCGGCAGGGCAACAGTGCCACGCATACGGAGATCTTCCCGAGTACGGCGTGTTGTGGCCATGCCTGTCCTTGGTAAGGGGCGGGAGTGGGCTTCACTGTAGCCACGCCCCTGCCCCGTCCCCTTCGATGAGGTCAGGGGTTTGTTGGAGTCGCCGGCCGACTCCCCAAAGCCGGCTTCTCTAGAAGTCGTCCCTGGGACTCGGCCGTGAGTGGGCAGTCGGCCGCCCTGCCGTCGACTCCTCAAGAGGCGGCTGTTCGCCCTGGGATCTTGAGGGGTGCAGCCTGCCCCGATGTCTTGAAAGGTTATGGGACTCGGGTTGGCCTACCCGTGGCCCATTACTCCGGCAGTAGTCCCCGAAGCTGGTGGGGCGCCGCGGGCGATCGGCCAAGAAGCCTCAGCAGTTTCTCTTTCCGGGTGCTCAACACATGGTCTTTGATTGACTTCTGCCGGGCCGTCTACATGGAGTCGGACTTGCCCAACTCGGACTCACTCAATTCCGACTTGCTCAGTATTTCGAACGTCGTGGCGGGATTTTAAGTGGCGTGCTAGCTAAGCCTCCAGGCCGCCGCCCGTTCTTGGCCTGTCACGCGAGGGCACGTGGCCAGGCCGTCCTGCCAGCCTACGCGTGCGACGGGACAGGCCCATAGGCGGGGCCCGCCACTACCACGCCTCGGCACCCGAGCGGATCCGCTGCGGCCCCGGTGGACGGTTGGGATTCCCATGGAGTTACTGCGCGCAGTAACTTTACGTGGGTCATGGGGGTCGTGGGGTTGTGGGCGCAGTAAATCCCCACGTCTGCCCCCTCGGCTTCGCAGCCCACGGGGCTATAAGTAGGGGGAAGAGGGGGGCACGCGCGCCCCTCCTTCCCACTACTCCTCGTTCTCTTCCTCCTTGCTGCCCCTCGCTCTCCTCCTCCTTGCTGCTCCTCGCTCTCCTCCTCCTTGCTGCTCCTCGCTCCGCCGCACCCCCACGCTCCGGCGAACGCTGCGGTGACAGCTCGCGATAAGTTCTTCCTCCGCTGCCGCGCCTCCCCCAGTGCGCTCCGGCACCTGGGACGGTTCCGAAGTTCATGAAGACCACATTGAGTTCCTCTGCCGGACTCGTCGGCTTCCCGGCGAGGATCGCATGCAGGTGCGTCTTGCGCCGGAGGGGGAGATTTCCCCCGCACCGCAGGAGGGCGAGCGGGTCATCTTCCGCTCGCATTGCCTGCATGGGCTGGGGCTGCCGGCGAGCAGTTTTTTTCCGGTCCTTCCTGGAGTTCTATGGTCTCCAGCCGCACCACCTCACCCCCAACGCAGTGGTGCTGCTGTCCGCCTTCGTGACCCTGTGCGAAGGCTTCCACGGATTCCTCCCCACCCTCGAGCTCTGGGGGGAGTTCTTCTTCTCCAAGCTCGGCACCCAGGCCGCGGGCGTGCCAGCTCAGTGCAGCACCTTCATCATCGTGCGAAGGTCGGGGGCCGACAATCCCTTCCCCTCCATCTCACTGATAAAGTCGGTGAAGATGTGGCAGAGATCCTACTTCTATGTCAGGAACGTCGCCACGAGGGGCGACTGGGTCAACCTGCCGGCTTTCGAAGCCGGCCCGCCGGCTGGGAGACTGCCCAACTGGTCGTACCGGGCCAGGTCGCTGACGCCTGTGGGAGCCGGCGCCATCACGCGACTCCGAGTGCTGACGCAGTCGGAGGGTCTGACTGGTCCGGACTTGCTGGCCGCCTTCGTTTCGCGTCGAGTTCTCCCACTCCAAGGCCGCCCTCACATGATATGCCAGATGAGCGGGCACCGCGACCCGAGTCGGATGTGCACCAAGTACATGCCTCACGAAGAGGTGGCCTTCATGGTGAACTACCTCTCAGACAGCAGGCTCCTGGAGGACTGGCGATTCGACAAGGAGCCGTACTCCCGCGCCAACCCCCCGCCCATGGTGAGTCGCCTTTCTTTTCTTTCTTTAGATTGTCTTCTTCTTGCCGAGTTTTGTTTTGACCAGTCGGCTTTGGTTAGAATCCCCTTCTTCACCCACCAGCCGGCACCTCGGGGCCGGCCCGTGAGTTCCTCGCCGAGCGGGCGGAGAGCGACGTCGACGACCCCGATCTGGGGGCGGCAGCTCTGGAAGACGACGCTGAGGGAGGAGGGGGGACAGTAGGCGACTTCAGGCCTTCGACTACCTTCGCCGACTGGCCTGAAGACAACGCCGACGGAGAAGTCGCCCCTCGCCATCGGCCAGGAGCCAGCCAGCCTGGTGCGGGCTCTTCTGCCGCGTCGGGCGCTCCAGGTGGCGGGAAGAAGCGCAGGGCCGTGCCGACCTTGTTCGGAAGTCGTCCGAAGAAGCCCAAGGGCTCGGCTGCGGCGACCCGGCGGGACGAGGCAGCCGCGAAGGCCATCTGCTTCTGTAAGGAAGTGAAGAAGCCAACGTTGGTCTCCGCGTAAGTATTCTGTCTTCAAAGTTTTTTATTCTTTCTTCATGATTTGTCTGAGTCTATGCTTGCCCCTCTTGCTTCAGGGCCCCCCTCTCTCTTGAGCGGGTCGCCGCCGCCTCCGTCATGGGGTCAGCGGAGACGTCTACCACCACTCGGCGTATTGACCCCGCTGCTGACCTCTGGGAGGCGACGGAGCGGAATGCGCAGGAGAAGCGCAACGAAGAAGAGGCCCTCCGCCTAGAGAAGGCAGAGGCCGACAGGGCAGAGGCCTCCGCTAAGACAAAACTAGCGGAGGCCGAAGCCGCCGCCGCGGCAAAGCAGCAGGCTGAGGAAGCCGCACGCCGCCAGTCGGCAATGCTCATCACCCCGTTGAACTCTGCGCCGCCGCCTCCAGAGTTCACGGGGCCAACAGGAGAAGCCGGCGGGGAGAACCCCGTCGAGGAGAGGGAAGGTAGTGACCCCTCTACTCCGGACGCGAATGTTCCGCCGCCGCATCCGCCGCCGTCTGAACTCACGCAAGGCGAGCAGCCAGCGGACCCTCCGGTGCCGCCGACCAAAGACGAGGCCGTGGCGAGGCTACTCCTCCAAGTCGGCTCGCCAACGCACCGTCGTCTGGAGAAGGCGACTTCGGCACCCCGCCCCCTGGAAGCCGGCACCGCCAGCTCGGCGGCCCTAGACGCCAAAGCAACGAGCGCCGCACTTATTGGGTGCGTGCGAGGAGGCGGCACAGGGCCACTGAACCGGGCGCTCCTGGACGTCCAGGCGAAGCTCTGTGCTGAGGGCGACGCTCTCCAGAGTTGCACCAAGGCGTTCCTAGCGTCACGGGCAGCCATCCGGGTATGTTTTTTTCCTTTGGTCTTTGTTTTCTTGTTCCTCTCTGTGGGGGCGCGCCAGCGCACCCCCTGGGTGTAGTCCCCGAGTTTCGGGCCGGCTGCTGAGCAGGCGGCCCGGAACTCCAATTGATGAACTTCTGGGTACTAACTTTGTCTGAAATGCTTGTCGCGGGATTACCACAACCTCCGCGTCACTGCCTTCAACCGTAACGTTGAAGAGCTGGGCAAGCGGACCGCCGACTTGGCGGAGAGCCAGAGTAAGTCCTTTTTTCTTCTCTGCGGGGGCGCGCTAGCGCACCCGCGGGCTGTAGTCCCCGAGATTCGGGTTGACTGCTGAGCAGTCGGGCCGGATCTCCCCGGCGACCTACTTTATTGACGACTGTTATCTTTCTTCCTTTTCTTCAGGAGCCAACGCTGCTCTTCAACAGCAGCTGAGCGAAGCCAACTCCGCCCTGCGCGCCAAAGGGGAGGAGTGCAGCAGGCTCACCATAGAGCGCGATCTGCCGGCCACTCAGTTGGCACAGCGGAAGGAGCTGCTTGTGAAATCGCAGAGGGAGGCGGAGGAGACGGAAACCGCCCTCTTGGCCGAATTCGCGAGCGAGTGCTCCTCCTGGTCTGACAAGGAGGCGCTGCTTTCATCCGGCTTCCACGAGATTGAAGACATCGTTGATGGTGAGTCTCTTTATTTTCTTTCTTTGAGTTGCCGATTTAAATCGTGCCGACTCCTGGTTTTTGACTAGCTTCCTCGTTCTTCGCGTCTTTGAAGACTTCTTCCCTAGGCAGTCGCAGGCCACCATCCAAGCCATCAAGGCCGACCGTGAAAGTTGGAGGGCGGAGGGCGCAGAGATCGCCGCCGATGCCCCTCGAACTCTTGATGAGCACATCCTGAGCATCGAGGCTCGCCTCCGGCCGGCTCACCAGATGCTGCGCCGGCTTCAGCGCATCGGTGCCTAGGCAATTGCCGCCCTTTGGTCGGATATGCAGGCTCCGCGCACCCCCAGCCTGACGGCCAACTGGCTGGAGGTCGCGGCTGGTCGTCTTGAGGCCTGGAAGGGCTCTTCGGCCCGGGCTGGAGCACGCAAGGCCTTGGAGTTCGTCAAGGCGTGGTACCCGGGGCTGGATCTAGACCGGTTGGCCATGCTTCGGTCGGAGGCCCAGCCGGAGCTGGCGGCTGCGGAAGATGCCCTTGTCAAACGTGCTGCGGCGATCGCCAAGTACACCGACACCAGCATCTTCGTCCCCGAGCGGTCTGAAGACAGCGAGGAGGTACTAGCGGAATGGTTTGGGATGAACCCAGACTACGGCGAAGACTCGGCGGAGGTGATTGGCTCCAGCGTCGAGGAGGAGGACGAGGCGGAGGATGGAGACGAGGAGGAGGCACCAGAAGATGGAGCAGACGGCCAGCCTCAGCCCGACCGTGCCTCTAGCAACGAGCCGCGTGCGACCGAGTCGACTGCCGCCAGAGGTGATCAGGCCGAGACTAGCCAGCCGGCTGCCCCGACGCCTGACGCTGGTGCCTCCTCCGACCGTCCGAATCCGTCCGCCGCCTCCTAAGCTGGCGCTATATCTTTTATTTTATCTGCTTCGGTAGTCTTTGAAGAACTTGTTAATTCGCACAATTCCACCCGCGGGGTGTATTTTGAACCTCTATTCGACAATTTGGCCAAGGACCCATGTTATGTAAATATATATATATCTATCTTTTCTTGCTCATTGTTCCTCTGGCTTTTTTCCTTTGCCGCTTTCTCTTAGTTTCCTGCCTTGCCAATCGGACAGCCGCTCTGCGGACTGTTGCTGGATCAAGTGCTAGGCTACTTTGGGAAAGCAAGTACTTAGCCGATTTCAAGATTTTTTTTGAGCAAGTTGGATAGGAAGAGGCAGTTCGACTATCCGAGCGTCGGTTTGCGAGAAAGGCTGGAAGCCGTCTTGAGCTATGTTTTATGCTTTGAGTCCTTAGCCATTTTTCATGCGAATGCCCATTCTACCTTACTGCTGCCCACCGTACAGTCGCTCTGCGAGCTGCGGCTTCTGACAGGAGACGGTTTGGGCATTTACACACTACTTGTCCAACTGTAGGAAGCATTTCATAGTGCAAGGCGGCACGTCCCCAGGCCGATTTGTCGAGCCCGGTGCCAAACGGCATAAAAAGGAGTAACATACTTGCAGTCATAATTTTTATCATACAGACAAAAGTGGGCAGTCCCCGTGCTCACCTTGGGGGGCCCGAAGTCTTGGTTCTTTAATACAAAAGGTAGCGTGGTACATACTGCATCAGCTGTAAAACCTTCGGAGGAGATTTGCATTCCATGGCCGCTCTGTCTCCTTGCCGGAGTCGTCCCTCTTGCGTCCTCGGGGCTTCTGAGCGTCGATTAGGTAGTAGGAATCGTTGCCCAGTACTTTGCTGATGATGAAAGGGCCTTCCCAAGGCGCCGACAGCTTGTGCTGGCTGGCTGTTCGCTGGATCAGCCGGAGCACAAGGTCGCCTTCTTGGAAATATCTTGGCCTGACCTTCCTGTTGTGGTACCGGCGCAGGCTCTGCTGGTAGATGTTGGACCGGCTGAGTGCCAACAGCCGGCCCTCTTCCAGTAGATTGACGCCGTCTTGTCGTGCTTCTTCTGCTTCCTCCTTGGTGTACATGGTGACTCGTGGGGAGTTGAAGTCTATGTCCGTTGGGATGACGGCTTCGGCACCATGGATGAGGAAGAAGGGCGTGAAGCCGGTTGACTTGTTTGGAGTCGTGCGTAGACTCCAGAGGACGGCTGGCAGCTCGTCGAGCCAACAGCCAGTCGAGCGCTCCAGAGGCTCGATTAACTGAGGCTTGATGCCGGACAGGATGAGGCCGTTTGCTCGCTCCACTTGGCCGTTTGACTGCGGGTGGGCGACGGACGCTAGGTCCAGTCGAATGCCCTGTGTTGCGCAGAAGCGGGCCAAGGCGCCTTTGGCAAAATTTGTGCCGTTGTCGGTGATGATGCTGTGTGGTATGCCGTACCGAATTGTGATATCGGTGAAGAAAGTCACGACAGTCGGACTATTCAGTTTCTTAATTGGCTTCGCTTCTATCCACTTGGTGAACTTGACCACTGTGACAAGTAGGTGAGTTAAACCACCTCGTGCTGTCTTGAATGGTCCCACCATGTCTAGACCCCAAACTGCGAAAGGCCAGGCGATGGGGATGGTCTTGAGCGCAGAAGCAGGCTGCTGCGGCTTGGAGCTGAACTTTTGGCATCCTTTGCATTTTTTGACCAACTCCTTGGCCTCTTCCAAGGCAGTCGGACAGAAAAAACCGTGCCGAAAGGCTTTGGCGACGAGTGCTCTTGAAGCAGCATGGTGGCCGCATTCGCCTTGATGGATGTCTTTGAGAATCGCTTGGCCTTGCTCTGGCTCTACGCAGCGCTGGTAGACACCAGTGACGCTGCGCCTGACCAACTCTCTGTTGACTATGGTATAGGCCGCCGCCCGGCGTTGTACTTGTCGAGCTGAGGTCTCATCAGTTGGTAGCTCTTTGTTCACCAGGAATTTGAGGATGGGCTGGGCCCATGAGGGTGCTGCTATTTCTTCGACTACCAGAACTGCGACTTGGACGAGGGCGGCTGGGCTGGGAGGCGGCGGGTTGGAGTCAATAGTCGCTTGTTGGGTTGATGAAGTCCCCATGCCGACTGGCGCGGTCCTTGGGCCGAGTTCTGGAATCTTTGAGTCCGCCACCGCAGTCCCCGGGCCGGGTTCCGCAGTCCCTGGGCTAGCCTCGACTGTGGCGGCTCCGGAGTCATCTGCCGAGATCCTCGTGCTGCCTGCCGGGTCTCTGGAGTCGGATCTGACATCTTCGGGAGGAGCTGGTACGAAGATGGAGTCTAATTCGGGCGAGGGCTTGACGGACGGCTTGAGAAGGCGTTGAAGGGCGACACCAGATGGTATTGCTTGGCGGGTAGAGCCGATTCGTGCCAATGCATCTGCTTGGTCGTTGTCATTCCTTGGTATATGAAGGAACTCGCATCCTTCGAAATACCCGCTGAGTTGCTGCACAAGGAAACGGTAGCTCGCCATGTTTGCATCTTTCGCGTCCCAGTCGCCGGACGATTGCTGGACCACTAGGTCCGAGTCACCATAACACAAGATCCGGCGGATGCCAAGCTCTTTGGCAAGCCGGAGCCCGTGAATGAGCGCCTCGTACTCGGCGACGTTGTTGGAGGCGGCAAAGTGGATTTGCAGCACATACTTGAGCTTGTCGCCTTTGGGAGAGGTGAGGACGACGCCGGCTCCCAAGCCAGTGCGCATCTTGGAGCCGTCGAAATGCATCCGCCAATGGGTGGAATCAGGTGCTGGAGGCATGTACTGGGTCTCGGCCCAGTCGACGAGGAAGTCGGCCAGTGCTTGTGATTTGATAGCGGTGCGGGGCTGGTAGTAGATGGTGTAAGGAGCCAGCTCTATGGCCCACTTGGCCACTCAACCAGAAGCATCTCGGCTACCGATGATCTCAGCAAGTGGGGCCGTGCAGACCATTCTGATTGGATGCTCTTGAAAGTAAGGCTTCAATTTCTTGGCAGCAAAGTGTACGCCATAGCACATCTTCTGGTAGTGGGGGTAGTTCTGCTTGGAGGTCGACAGTACCTCGCTCAGGTAATATACTGGTCTCTGGATAGGCAGCGCCTTGCCTTCCTCCTTGCGCTCCACTACAATGACTGTGCTGACTACCCAGCTGGTGGCGGCGATGTACAGGAGCATAGGTTCCTTGGGAGTCGGAGCCGCCAGGACAGGCGGAGTAGTCAACATCTTCTTCAACTGGTGAAAAGCTTCGTCCGCCTTATGGTTCCACTCGAAAAAAGTGGTCTTCTTCATGAGTTGGTATAAGGGGAGAGCTTTCTGGCCCAGCCGACTGATGAATCGGCTGATGGACGCCAAGCAGCCGGTGAACTTCTGCACATCCAGCAGTCGGCTGGGTACCTCCATTCTCTCAATGGCCTTGATTTTTACTGGGTTGCATTCTATGCCGCGTTCAGAGACCAGGAAAGCTAGCAGCTGGCCGGCTGGCACTCCGAAGACACACTTCTCGGGGTTTAGCTTGATCTGGAACCGGCGCAGGTTCTCAAAGGTCTCCTTGAGGTCTTCCAGCAGTGTTCCACGCTTTTCCGTTTTCACCACTACGTCGTCCATGTAGACGTGGGCGTTCCTGCCGAGCTGCTTGAGGAGACACTTCTGCATGCAACGCTGAAAGGTGGCGCCGGCATTCCTCAAGCCGAACGTCATGGTGAGGTAGCAGAATGCTCCAAACAGCGTGATGAAGGCGGTCTTCAATCTGTCAGCCGGGTTCAGCTTGATCTGGTGATATCCTGAGTATGCATCCAAGAAACTCAATAGCTCGCATCCGGCTGTGGAGTCTATCACTTGATCGATTCTTGGTAGGGCAAATGGGTCCTTGGGGCAGGCCTTGTTGAGGCTCGTGTAGTCAACACACATTCGCCACTGCTTGTTCTTCTTAGTACTAGGACCAGATTTGCCAGCCACTCCGGAAAGAAAACTTCCATAATGAAGCCGACTACTAGGAGTCGGGCTATCTCTTCTCCGACAACTCTTCTCTTCTCTTCTGATAAGCGGCGCAGGGGCTGCCTGACCGGCTTTGCATCAGATCGGACATGTAACTTGTGCTCGGCGAAATCTGTCGGTACACCTGGCATGTCTTTGGGGGACCATGCGAAGATGTCCCGATTCTCACGGAGGAAATCGACGAGCTCGCCTTCCTATTTGCTGTTGAGGTTTGCACCTACGACGGCATACCTCTCTGGGTGCTCTGGATCCAAGGGTATCTTCTTTGTCTCTTTAGCCGTCTTGAACGAACCCTCAGCCTCTGACTCTTTTGGGCTGGGCGATACCTCAGGCTGCTTGCCGGCCATCGCCACAACTCGCTCAAGGAGCCGCTTCTCAGCCGCGATTACCAGGGACTCGCCCAGCCGACTGCTCTCAGCTGCGCAAGCTGACGACTTCCGGTAGTCGCCTGCCACAGTCAGAATTCCCCTGGAACTGGGCATCTTCATCTTGAGGTAAGCATAGTGGGGGACCGCCATGAACTTGGCCAAGGCGGGTCGGCCAAGTAGTGCATGGTATGGGCTCTCAAGGTCCACCACCTCAAACCAAACAGACTCTCTTCGGAAGTGATCTTTGTCCCCAAAGAGGACGTCCATCAGGATCTTGCCGATCGGCGAGCAGGAAAGCCCAGGTACAATGCCGTGGAACACTGTTTGGCTGCTCTGAAGCTGTCTTTGCTTGATTCCTAACTTCTCCATGGTATCCTTGTATAGGATATTGATGCTGCTGCCCCCGTCTATCAGAACTCGCAAGGAACGCGCGGCCCGTTTGTCCGTAGCAAAGGTGGCGTCCAGGACCAAGGCATAGGAGCCCGGACTCGGCACCACTTCTGGGTGGTCAGCCCTGCTCCAGCTGATGGGCTTCTCAGACCAGTGCATGAACTCTGGCGTCTCTGAGGCTACTGCGTTCACCTCTTGTCGCTGCAGCCGCCTGCTGCATCGATCATCAGCCATACTGGTGAACACCATGTAGGCTCCGTGTTCTTCAGGGTATTCATCTTGTACTGCGCCGACTGGCCTGACTGTCGGCTGCTGGGGCGGAGGCGGCTGCCCAGCAGGCGGGGGTGGCAGGATGCCGTCTCCCTTGGCAATCCTGGTGAGCCAGTGGCACTTCCGGGTGGTGTGGTTCAATGGCTTTGCGCCGCTGTGGAACTTGCAAGGTCCATCCAAGGTCTGTTCATAGGAGAAGGCCGGCAACCAGTTAGGCTTGCCGCCTTTTTGTCACTTGGGCGGAGGCTGCTCTTCTGGCTGCTGGGCTTCAACGGTCGCGACCTGCCGGCTGCTGGAAGCCGGCTGCGGGGCCTTGCGCTTGTTGTCACCCTGCTGTTGTCGCCGGCCGGCGTCTGCCGCCGGAGTTCTTGGAGCTTGAGGAGCCACTTTGCCAGTTGTGACGATTTGAATTTCCGCCTTCATGAAGGAGTCGGCCGTGGCGTACTTGTCTGGTATGATCAGCAGCTTGTCGAGGGTTTCTGGCTCGTCGCAGAGGAGCTTGTGCTTGAGGAGGGTGCCTTCTCGGCACCCGACTATGAAGTACTCGATGGCCTGCACCTCGTGCACGCCCTCGCAGGAGTTCCGGAGCTCAGCCCAACGCGTGAGGTAGTCGCGAGTCGACTCGTCAGGACCTTGCACGCACAAGGAGAGCTGACGAGGCTTGGGAGGACGCTTGTACGTGCTGGTGAAGTTGCGGACGAACGCTTCGGTGAGGTCGACCCAGCTGTTGATGCTGCGGGGCTTTAGGCTGTTCAGCCATGTCCGGGCCGTGCCCTGGAGCATGAGCGAAACGTACTTTACGGCGACACGCTTGTTGCCGTTTGCTATGCTGACAGCCGAGGAGTAGTCGACTAGCCAGTCTTTCAGTTTCATGGAGCCGGTATACTTGGGCGTGTCTCTTGGGAGCATGAACCCTCTAGGAAAGGGCTCGTCCCGAATGCGGGGCCCAAAACAAGGCGGACCCAGCTCGTCTTCTTCCAGCGCCAGGGACCGGTGAAGTTGGTCGATCCGGTGGCGGGCGTCATTCTCTCCAACTCCCTCTCGGCGGCCAAGGCGGTCACCGAGAGTCGGATGGTCAACAGGTGGCGGGGAGACTCGCCTCTCCTTACGGGGAGGGGGAGGCGGACAGTCGTCCCGTCGTTCCACTGCTCTCGGGCGGCCATCTCGGTCGCGCTCTATGGTAATGCGAGTCCGACTGTGGCTGACAGCCGGCTCCTTGTCCTTTCTTCCTCGGGCGCCGCCAGTCGGCGTCCAAGACGTCGCGCCTTGATCTCGGTGCGGGTCGTCGTTTGGCCGCTGCGGCGCCTCCGTGCGGCAGCCGGCCTCGTTATGCGCGGCGGCCGTGTCGAGGACCGCTGGACTCGCTCCATCATGAGGCGGCGTTCTTCGCCCTCGAAATTTTCCAGCTCATCCGCCGCTACCAGGGTGGCTCAGATGTTCTCCGCTGGTGTAGTGTACACGGGGCGGCTAGCCCCAAATAGGCTGGCGATGGCTACGCCGTGCTGCTAGACCGCGCCAAGGCGGCTGGGGCCTGCCGGGGCCGGCGAGCCGCCAACGGCGTGATCCATCTCCCGCTGGTAAGCTTCTGACAAGCATCTCATGCTGGCCGGCGAGCTGAAGGCGGCGCGCTTCTAACGTCTCTGCGTCAGCATCTTCCGGAATGGGCGCAGTTAGGTCTTGCAGCGCCGCGCCGAGTGAGTCGGGCGCTCCTCCGTGAGGGAACTCGTCATGACTGATGACTAGCATCTCAGTGACGGTGCTTCCGTCGCTCTCTGTGTGGGGGAGAGGTTCGTCGTAGACCACCACATTGGTGGGGAACGCGTCGAGCGACGCGGTGTCGGAGTCGACCAGCATCGGGTCAGTAGAGCCTACAGACTTCAAGTCTACGGCAGGCCCGCCAGAAACGTGGAGTTGATCGAGGAGGCCCGCGAGGAGGTTCTCGGGGCCGCCCGTGCCTGCGTCGGACGCAGGTTCGTCGGAGAGGCGGACCTCGCTGACAAGTTCGGCCAAGGAGCTGGCTGCGCAGGTGATCTCAATGCCGCGCAGCGCGTCGATGCAAACTTCGTCTGGCGTGCCTAGCTGGCTGCGCTCGCCAGGGAGGAAAAGGGTTCCCGTCCAGAACAGATCTCCGGACGGCGGTGCACCAGGCCCCACGGTGGGCGCCAAATGTCGGGGGTTTGGTGCGACATATGCCAATGGATGGCTTATCATGGTGGGGGCGAGTAGAACGTCGCCGGTGCCTGGAAACGGGATGAGGCGAAGACATGCACGCCGGCGAATCTTACCCAGCTTCAGGGCTCTCCGGGGAGATAATACCCCTACTGCTGCTCTGCGGGGTCTCCGCATGATCACTATGGCCAAGTGCTTACACGGTTGCTCCTTGAGTTGTTTCTTAGAGGTAGGAGAGGGTAAGGCTAGCTCTCTCGTTCTATCTGGTATGGTCTAGAGCTACTGGGTTCCAACCCTTTGCATGGGTGCCCTGGGGGGTTTATATAGGCCTACCCCCAAGGGTACAATGGTAATTCGTCTGGGCGCGGGCCCAGCCGTCAGTGCCTTTGGCTTCTGATTTCTCCGCTGACTGCTGGGGCCCGCCGATTGGTGGGCCCCGCCGACCGGTCTGGTACGGAGCCGACAGGCCGCGTCCGCCGCGGGCGGGTCATGCCGGCTGCTGATTACTGTAGCCGTGCTTCTGATGACGCGGTCTTGGTCATGGGGTCGTGGCAACAGTCCTGCCGCCTGGCGGGCGATCACTATTGCCACTCCCCATCACATCTTGATTAATGGTGCATGGGGCCCAGGGGAGGGTCCTGATGGATCCGACTGGCGGTCCTCTCACCGTCTCCTAGGGTCTCACCGACTGGTGGGACCTGCTGCTTCCAGGCCGTTCAAACAAGCTGTCATGGGCGCAAGACTCGGTACTGTGGTGCTGATGTCAGGGCCGGTAGGGCAATAGTGGCACGCCGTACGGAGATCTTCCCGAGTACGGCATGCTGTGGCCATGCATGTCCTTGGTAAGGGGCGGGAGTGGGCTTCACTGTAGCCACGCCCCTGCCCCGTCCCCTTCGATGAGGTCAGGGGTTTGTTGGAGTCGCCGGCCGACTCCCCAAAGCCGGCTTCTCTGGAAGTCGTCCCTGGGACTCGGTCGTGAGCGGGCAGTCGGCCGCCCTGCCGTCGACTCCTCAGGAGGCGGCTCTTCGCCCTGGGGTCTTGAGGGGCGTAGCCTGCCCCGATGTCTTGAAAGGTTATGGGACTCGGGTTGGTCTACCTGTGGCCCATTACTCCGACACAAGTAGTCATCATATCAAGCTTGTCAAACGTTCATAACATCTGCATCTGCTCCTGCAATAGGTCTATCTGAAAGTGCAACTATCCCTAGGTGGTTTTGGTAATTCCTAACAACATATAGCTCATTGAACTTTCAAGATGATCATTTCAGAAAGTTCAATGATTGGCATGGCATGGACCAAGAATTTGGACCCCTCAAAATGCTAAGGGCACATATTGGCTCAAGCTCAAGACTCTACATTTTCATTTTAGTGATCCAAGATCACAGTGAGTCCATAGGAAAATCCAATGCTATTAAAAGGGGATCAGGTGTTGCTTAATGGCTTGCTTGATCAAAATGCTTAGTGCTATCCTCCAAAACCCCTCAATCACTTTCTCATATCCACATATGTCCCAAACCAAAAGTCAAAATCAGCCCCACCGATTTGATCTATCCGGCGCCACTGAGTTCATTTGACATAGCCATAGCCAGAAACCCTAATCAGTTCGGTCTCACCGATAGGGATCTCGATCTCACCGAGATGGGAATGCAAACTCTCTGTTTCCCTTCGTAACATTTCAGTCTAACCAAAAGGAGCGATCGATCCCACCGAGTTTGCAATGCAAACTTTCTGTTTCCTTTTCGTAATGTTTCGGCCTCACCGAAATGAGCGATCGGTACCATCGAGTTTGCCTGGCCAACTCTCTGTTTGCCTATTACAGAAATCGGTCTCATCGAGATTACTTTATGCCCTAACCCTAATGAAATCGATCACATCGAGTTGACATGTTGGTCCCACCGAAAAGCCTAACATTCAAATTTTGAACTGAATCGGTCTGACTAAGTTTGAGTATTCGGTCTCACCGAGTTTGGTAAATTGTGTGTAATGGCTAGATTTTGTTTGGAGGCTACATATACCCCTCCACCCATCCTCCATTCTTGGAGAGAGCTATCAGAACGTGCCTACACTTCTACCATTCATTTTCTGAGAGAGAACCACCTACTCATGTGTTGAGACCAAGATATTCCAATCCAACCAAAAGAATCTTGATCTCTAGCCTTCTCTAAGTTGCTTTCCACTAAAATCATCTTTCCACCAAATCCAAATCTGTGAGAGAGAGTTGAGTGTTGGGGAGACTATCATTTGAAGCACAAGATCAAGGAGTTCATCATCAACACACCATCTATTACATTTTGGAGAGTGGTGTCTCCTAGACTGGTTAGGTTTCACTTGGGAGCCTCCGTCAAGATTGTGGAGTTGAACCAAGGAGTTTGTAAGGGCAAGGAGATCACCTACTTCGTGAAGATCTACTCAAGTGAGGGAAGTCCTTTGTGGGCTATGGCCATGGTGGGATAGACAAGGTTGCTTCTTCGTGGACCCTTCATAGGTGGAGCCCTCCATGGACTCGCGCAACCATTACCCTTCGTGGGTTGAAGTCTCCATCAATGTGGATGTACGATAGCACCACCTATCGGAACCACGCCAAAAATCTCCGTGTCTACATTGCGTTTGCTCCCTCCAAACTCCTCCCTTTACCTTCATATGCAATGATTTACATTCCGCTGCTATACTCTTAGATTTGCATGTGTAGGTTGATTGCTTGAATTGTGCTAAGTTGCTAAAATCTGCCAAGACTTAAAACTGGGAAAAGGCTAGATTTTTATTTGGTCAAGTAGTCTAATCACCCCCCTCTAGACATACTTTTGATCCTACAAGTGGTATTAGAGCTTTGGTCTCCATTTGCCTTGATTTCCATTGCTTTGGTGATCATAGCCTTGGTTTCACAACCTAGGAGAGTATGGCGTCTAGCGAGGGAAATTACCACCATAGAGGTCCTTACTTTTATGGTACTAATTTTGCTAGTTGGAAGCATAAGATGAAAATGCATATTCTTGGACATAAACCCGCCATTTGGGCTATTGTGTGTATTGGCTTGCAAGGTGAATCCTTCGATGGGAGAGAACCGAATCGTGAAGCTACCGCGAAAGAGTTCAGGATGCTATAATACAATGCTCAAGCTTGCGATATCCTCTTCAACGGATTGTGCCCCGAAGAATTCAACAAAATCACCCATCTTGAGAATGCAAAGGAAATTTGGGATACTTTGATTGATATGCACGAAGGTACTGACTCCGTCAAGGAATCCAAATTGGACGTGCTTCAAAGTCAACTTGACAAGTTCAAAATGAAGGATGGTGAAGGTGTCGCTGAAATGTACTCTAGGCTTGCTCTCATCACAAATGAGATTGCCGGCTTAGGAAGTGAAGAGATAACCGACAGATTCATCATCAAGAAGATCCTAAGAGCCTTGGGTGGAAAATATGGTACCGTGTGCACATTGATCCAAATGATGCCCAATTACAAAGATCTCAACCCAACTGAAGTCATTGGAAGAATTGTTGATCATGAGATGTCACTCAAAGATAAAGAAGAGCTTCACAACAAGTCTAGTGGTGCCTGCAGAGCCTCATGTGATGCTCCTACATCATCAAGTGAGAAACAAGTCTTCACTGAGGAATTGAGCCTAATGGTGAAGAACTTTAACAAGTTCTACAAGAGTAGAAGCAAAGAAAGAAGTTCCAAGTCAAGGTCCTACAATGACAAAAGATCTTCTAGTCGTGAGCGTAATTGCTACAATTGTGGAAGACCCGGACACTACTCCAATGAGTGTACGGATCCCTACAAAAGAAGAGAAGACTCACCTAAAAGGAGAAGTAGAAGAGAAGAATCACCTCAAAGAGAGAGAAGGAGTAGAGATGATCGTTATGAACAAAGAACCTCTCATAGAATCAATGATTCAGGAAGGAAGGAAAAGTCATCAAGGAGATACACAAAGCGAAGACATCAAGCTCACGATTATGGCTAAAGGCCCAAAGGTATCACACCCCGAGTATGTTGATTTCAATAGTGATGAAGATGATTTGCTAGGTGATGATGATTTACTTGTTGACAACTCTAGTGATGAAAACTATGATGAACTTGCTATTAATCATGCTAATCAAGATAAAACGAATGACGATGATAATAAGGAGATTGAGCGTCTAACTAAAGAACTAAACACTCTTAAGTTAGCTCATGAAACTACCTTGGAAGATCATCGAGAGCTTTTAAAGACTCATGAGAAGCTACGCTTTGAAAACCTCAACCTTGAGCAAGAGCATGGGTTTTTAAAAGCAATCAATGATGATCCTCACAAGAAAAGTTATTCTTACATTGCCAAGCATTTACTATTGTCTACTTACATGCCACAAGTAAAATCTAGCAACAAGAGCAAGAAAGATTATTCTACTAGTATTAACAATAATCATGTTAAATCTAATACTGTTGCTTCCAGTTGTTCTCGTGATTCCACTAATGATTCTCTTAGCCAAGTTACACTTGAGCAAGAAAATAGCTTATTAAAGGGAATTATAGAGAAATGTGTTTACAAGAGCCTTGCCAGAAGTAAGCAATTTGAGGAAATTGTACGCAAGCAAGGAATGCACTGAAAGAATCAAGGTGTTGGTTTTGAACGAAAGTTCAATGCCAATGGAGTTGAATGGGAAGAAGATCAATACCCCAAGACGAAGTTTGTTCCTCAACAAGAGAAGTATGATCCTACTTCTTTCAAGGGGACACAAGCTCAAGATGATCTTCCACCACAAGACCACAAGCAAAAAGGCAAGGACAAGCTTCAAGAGGAGATTGATGCATTTGAAGAAGCTCCCAAGGCCTTGGTCAAGTGGGTTCCCATGACTACATCAAGTTCCACCTCATCAAGTACGAATACAACTCCAAGGATTCCTGAGGGAGTCCTAGATTAGGGGGTGTCCGGATAGCCGGACTATACCTTCGGCCGGACTCCTGGACTATGAAGATACAAGATTGAAGACTTCGTCCCGTGTCCGGAAGGGACTTTCCTTGGCGTGGAAGGCAAGCTTGGCGATACGGATATGTAGATCTCCTACCATTGTAACCGACTATGTGTAACCCTAGCGCTCTCCGGTGTCTATATGAACCGGAGGGTTTTAGTCCATAGGACGAACAACAATCATACCATAGGCTAGCTTCTAGGGTTTAGCCTCTCTGATCTCGTGGTAGATCTACTCTTATACTACCCATGTCATCAATATTAATCAAGCAGGACGTAGGGTTTTACCTCCATCAAGAGGGCCTGAACCTGGGTAAAACATTGTGTCCCCTGCCTCCTGTTACCATCTGCCTACACGCACAGTTCGGGACCCCCTACCCGAGATCCGCCGGTTTTGACACCAACATTGGTGCTTTCATTGAGAGTTCCTCTGTGTTGTCACTTTTAGGCCCGATGGCTCCTCTGATCATCAACGATGATGCGATCCAGGGTGAGACTTTTCCCCCTGGATAGATCTTCGTATTTGGCGGCTTTGCACTGCGGGCCAATTCGCTTGGCCATCTGGAGCAGATCGAAAGCTACGCCCCTGGCCATCAGGTCAGATTTGGAAGTTTGAACTACACGGCGGACCTCCGAGGAGACTTGATCTTTGACGGGTTCGAGCCACAGCCGAGCGCGCCGCACTGTCACGATGGGCATGATCTAGCTCTGCCGCCGAACAGTGCCCTGGAGGCCTCACCCGCATCAGCTCCGACCCTTAATTCGGAGCCAACAACGCCAATCGAGGATGGGTGGTTGGACACCGCCTCGTGGGCTGCAATCTCTACGGTGATCGAGCCGAACACCAGCCCTACTCTCTGCGAAGCCCGTGACTCCAAGGAGCCGGACTCCTCTCCAGACTCCAAGCCCTCCGGGCCCCTACCGATCGAACCTGATTGGGCGCCGATCATGGAGTTCACCGCTACGGACATCTTTTCAGCACTCGCCCTTCGGCGATATTCTGAATTCACTAAAGTCTCTCTCTTTATCAGGAGAGCCCTGGCCGGACTACGGTCAGCGAGGTTGGGATGCGGATGATGAAGAAATTCAAAGCCCACCCACCACCCACTTCGTAGCCACTGTCGATGATTTAACCGACATGCTCAACTTCGACTCTGAAGACATCGACGGTATGGACGCCGATGCAGGAGACGATCAAGAACCAGCGCCTATAGGGCACTGGAAAGCAACCTCGTCGTATGATATATATACATGGTGGACACCCCAAAAGAAGGCAATGGCGATGGAACAGCGGAGGATGGCCCCTCCAAGAAGCAGCCTAAGCGCCGGCGTCAGCGGCGCCGCTCTAAATCCCGCCAAAGCAAAAACGGTGATTCCGGCACGGGAGATAATAACACCCCGGACAGTGCCGAAGACAACCACCTCCAGCAAGATTCAGCACAGGAGGATGGAGAAGCCAGCTGTCATGAGAGAGCGGCAGACAGAGAGGTCGAGGACGATAATTATATGCCTCCCTCCGAAGACGAGGCAAGCCTCGACGACGACGAATTTGTCGTGCCGGAGGATCCCGTCGAACAGGAGCGTTTCAAACGCAGGCTTATGGCCATGGCGAGCAGCCTCAAGAAAAAACAGCAACAGCTTAGAGCTGATCAAGATTTGCTAGCCGACAGATGGACTGAGGTCCTTGCGGCCGAAGAGTATGAACTCGAACGCCCCTCCAAGAGCTACCCAAAGCGTAGGCTTCTACCCCGATTAGAGGAGGAAGCACCTAAACCTACATCACCAGCGCATGATGCGGCCGACCGGCCACCCTGTGGCCGCGACAAAGAGGCCTCTTGGCCCTCCACTCAAGCCGCACCCCGGCGCCGCTCAAAAAATACCAAGGCACGGGAAAATGCGCCAGACCTGCGAGATATATTGGAGGACAAGGCAAGGCAAACAAGATCGATCTACAGATCGCGTGGGCGCCCCACGGCACGAGACGGTAATCGTCACTCCGGATACAGTCAATCCGGCCGGGCCGAACACAGTAGACAAATCTCGTTTGAGCTGCGTCGTGATATAGCCCAATAGAGAGGCGCCGCACACCCACTATGCTTCATAGATGAAGTAATGGATCATCAAATCCCTGAGGGTTTCAAACCCGTGAACATCGAATCATATGATGGCACAACAGATCCTGCGGTATGGATCGAGGACTATCTTCTTCATATCCACATGGCTCGCGGTGATGACCTACACGCCATCAAATACCTCCCACTCAAGCCTAAAGGACCAACTCGGCATAGGCTTAACAGCTTGCCAGCAAAATCAATTGGTTGTTGGGAGGACCTAGAAGCCGCATTCCTTGACAATTTCCAGGGCACTTATGTGCGACCACCAGACGCCGATGACCTTAGCCACATAATTCAGCAGCCAGAGGAATCGGCCAGACAATTCTGGACACGGTTCCTAACCAAGAAAAATCAAATCGTCGACTGTCCGGATGCAGAGGCCCTAGCAGCCTTCAAGCATAACATCCGCAACGAGTGGCTTGCACGGCACCTAGGACAGGAAAAGCCAAAATCTATGGCAGCCCTCATGACACTTATGACCCGCTTTTGCGCGGGAGAAGACAGCTGGCTAGCTCGCAGCAATAACATGACCAAGAGCCCTGGTAATTCGGATACCAAGGACAGCAGTGGCAGGTCGCGTCACAATAAGCAAAAGCGCCGCATTAACGGTGACAATGCTGAGGATACGGCAGTTAATGCCAGATTCAGAGGCTCTAAACCCGGTCAGCGGAAAAAGCCATTCAAAAGAAATACTCCGGGCCCGTCCAGTTTGGAGCGAATACTCGACCGCTCATGCCAGATACATGGCACCCCCGAAAAACCAGCCAATCACACCAACAGGGATTGTTGGGTGTTCAAGCAGGCAGGCAAGTTAAATGCCGAAAGCAGAGACAAGGGGCTGCATAGCGATGACGAGGAGGAGCCCCGGCCGCCGAACAACAGTGGACAGAAAGGTTTTCCCCCACAAGTGCGGACGGTAAACATGATATACGCAACCCATGTCCCCAAGAGGGAGCGGAAGCGTGCGCTAAGGGACGTATACGCGATGGAGCCAGTCGCCCCAAAGTTCAACCCATGGTCTTCCTGCCCGATCACTTTTGATCGAAGGGACCACCCCACTAGCATCCGTCATGGCGGATTCGCCGCATTGGTTCTAGACCCAATTATTGACGGATTTCACCTCACTAGAGTCCTTATGGACGGCGGCAGCAGCCTGAACCTGCTTTACCAGGATACAGTGCGGAAAATGGTCATCAATCCCTCGAGGATTAAACCCACTAAAACGACCTTTAAAGGCGTCATACCAGGTGTAGAGGCCAACTGTACAGGCTCAGTTACACTTGAAGTGGTCTTCAGATCTCCGAATAATTTCCGAAGCGAGGAGTTAATCTTCGACATAGTCCCATTCCGCAGTGGCTATCACGCACTGCTCAGGCGAACCGCATTTGCCAAGTTCAATGAGGTGCCGCACTACGCATACCTCAAGCTCAAGATGCCAGGCCCTCGAGGCGTCATCGCGGTCAATGGAAACACCGAACGCTCTCTCCGAATGGAGGAGCATATGGCGGCTATCGCAGCGGAAGTACAAAGAAGCCTCTCAAGGCAATTCTCTAGTCCATCCATTAAACGTCTGGACAGCGTCAAGCGTGCCCGGAGTAACCTACAACAAGACCGCCTGGCACGTTCAGAGCAAGCGTAGCAATGCGGCCCCAACCCCAGCCCTCGCGAACTTGCGAAACCAGTGCTGCGCGTACATAACTACGCTCTGGAAATACCATGGGCACAGGGGGAGGGGCACAATCACGGCACGCCTGAAACACGGCTTAAACCGCACTAGGGGCTGCCGATTTCCTAATTTTCTCTTATTTTCAGGACTCCATTCTTCGAAAGGCTTGTCCGGCAGTACAATTGCCGCACAAACGATACAACCAGGGAAGCAGAAAACTACGCCGCACTATGGAACTCTAAGGTGGTCTCTATAACAAGAAGTATACCTGTTTCACATAACATTCCGCAGCTTGCCCCTCGAAAGGACATGTTAAATAGTCCCATCTTTTGCTTATTGCAGTATTTGTATCGTTCTGCTTTGACCGCAGCTTTTTTAAATAAACAATGCATAGCTTCCGTCTATTATTGCATTACTCTTTTTTACGAATATATGTTCACTAATGACATGTTGCACCCGTACACTTTGGTACGGCCAATACGCCAGGGGCTTAAGTACCCCACAATACGGTGTGAGAAGTCCGAACACTTTCACAAGTGCGACACCCCGAACTTATAGCATTATATGCATCGGCTCCGAATCATGTCTTGGGTCAATAGTTGGGTTTGCCCGCTCCTATGTTTTGGTACCTTACGTTCTGTTATATCGGCTAAGGTAGCATTAGGAGAACTACTGCAATTGTGCCCCAGTTGAGCTGGGCTAAGCACCTCAGTAGAGAAAGCTAAAACTGACCGTCATGATGAGGCGAGAGCTGTTCGTTGTTCGAGAGGTTTTTGAGTCCCTAAAGACTTATGCCGCTTAGAGCGAGGAGTCGGCTTTGCCCGGCCTAGGCGTGGATAGCGCCCCCAACTCGGTCTTCCAAACACTAGGGGCTTCGCCAAAATTTAAAATTATAGAATTCTATGGCTAAGTGAGAGTGTTCAAGCATTATAGTCTGATTGCCTTGTTCGTTGTGTTGAGCGCCTCCCTCGAAGGACCCAAGAATGGGAAAAGGAGCGCTCATGTTTATCCCGAACACCCCAGCACTCGCGGCATGGGGGCAGAAGCCGACGACTCGCCATCTCTCAAATTTGATAAACGGCCGCACAGAAGGTAATATTTTAAATTCAAAAGCGTTGCTCAGAGCATATGAACAAGTTTTCCGCGTACAGGATCACAAATGCGAGTTTACTCAAATATTACATTTTTGGAGCATTCATCCGCTATAAGGCGGGCACCCTTGAGGATGCCCTCATAATATGCTTCCGGGACGCGATGCTCCTTGCCCGGTGGCGGCCCGTCCTTCACCAGCTTCTCCGCATCCATCTTGCCCCAGTGCACTTTAGCACGTGCAAGCGCCCTACGGGCACCTTCGATGCAGACGGAGCGCTTGATTACTTCAAGCCGTGGACAGGCATCCACCAGCCGCCTCACCAGCCCGAAGTAGCTCCCAGGCAGAGCCTCTCCAGGCCAAAGCCGAACTATGAGGCCCTTTATGGCCTGTTCGGCCACCTTGTGGAGCTCGACCATGTGCTTCAGCTGGTCGCTCAAAGGCACCAGGTGTGCAGCCTCAGCATACTGAGACCAGAACACCTTCTCCGTCGAGCTCCCCTCCTCGGCTCGGTAGTAGGCGGAGGCATCATACGCACTACAGGGCAAATCTGTGAATGCTCCTGGAGAGCTCCGGACTCGGGTAAGTAACAAGTACTTCACTTTCATGTGCTTGCTTTGCATAATGAATGCCTTACCTGCCGCTATCTTCTTCATATCTTCAATTTCTTGGAGGGCTTTCTGGGCTTCAGCCTTGGCAGACTTCGCGCTTTCGAGGGCTGCTGCAAGCTCGGACGCTTGCGTCTTCGAGTCAAGCTCCAAACTCTCGTATTTTTTTCACGAGAGCCTGGAGCTCTTTCTGCACCTCCTCCACCCGCGCCTCCTGCTTCCCTCTCTCTGTGTGCTCCACGGCCGCTCTATTTTCGGCCTTGGACAGCGCTTTCTTAAGGGTTGCCACCTCGGTCGTGGCCCCTATAATAGCACGTTGATCCTGTCATTTTTTGCAGCCACATCTTCTCTATATACTTGCGCAAGGTATTACTTACCTTCCTTCTCCTCGAGTTGCCTCTTGGCATGGCCGAGCTCATTCTCGGACCGCACGAGGTTTTGCTTCAGCGTATCCACCTCCGCAGTCAGTGCGGCGGAGGCCAGCAGCGAAGCTTGCATACGCATATTGACTTGATTATGTTAGACTCCTGTGAATGTTATTAGATCCTCTATTCGGCTTTTCTTTCCGAATGCCGAACAGAGCATTATGGGCTATTGTCTATGCGGTAATATTTTTACATATTCTTTACTTACCTCGAAGCCTGATAGAAGGATGGCACAGGCTTCATTCAGTCTGCTCTTGGCGGACTGAACCTTCTGGATCACCGCACTCATAATAGTGCGGTGCTCCTCATCGATGGAGGCGCCGTTAAGCACCTCCAGCAAATTGTCCGGTGCCTCCGGTTGGACGGAGGTCACAGGCTCGGTAGGCTTGCTCCTCTTGGAAGGAGGCTGCCTACCGGAGTCCAGAACCATTGAAGGTTCCGGCGCGGTGTCTGGCTCAAAGCCGGACTTGGAACCCTTGGGGGTTCTATCCCCTTCACGCCTGGAGTCCGGGAGGTCGCCTTGCGGCGCCACCAGGACCACCTCCTCCTGGCTCGGAATATGTTGGGACGCCGCCTCGGCGTCGTCCGTAGGATGGGGGGAGGTAGCCGTCGGAAGCGAATTCACATCTGACGAATCCAGGGAACCGCTCGACGACACGTCAAGCCGGTCTTTGGGTGGACTGCATAAACATGTTCGACGTAAGGAAAAGCTGTGCAATGGGGGAATACTATGAATCACTCTGGTATCCGGATATTTACGATCTCGCCAGGGGCTTGGCCATGTGCGGCCACTCCTCTTCACCGTCGTCGGCGTTGGTGGAGTAGTCCGGAGGAGGGGTCTTCCCCTTCTTGGACCCTTCAGCCTCCCCAGTTGGGGCGGCCTTCCTTTTCTTCCCTCCCCCCGCTGGAGGGGGAGAGGTCTCTTCTTCCTCCTCCTCGTCTACATGGGAGGAGTGCACCTTGGAGTCGTCGGATGATGAATCCGACACCTCCTGGCGCCGGGCACTCTTTCAAGTCCCCGTGGCCTTCTTCTTGGCCTTCTTCTCCAGCACCACATAGGGTGCTGGAACCAGCAGCTTCACCAAGCGAGCGTCCACTGGGCCTTCAGGCAAAGGAGCCGGACAGTTGATCTGTCTAGACGTCTCCTGCCAATCCTGACAAAGGTAAGGGAGCTTAGATCCCGCATGGAGTGAAACTATGAAAAACTAAATACCCTATAAAAGGTAAAAACATCTTACCGCACGAGCATGACGCTGCGTGCTGAATCCGTGATCCTCAGTAGCGGATGCGGGGGCCTCGGCGCCCTTGAAAAGCACCTTTCGGGCATCTTCGTACGTCGTGTCGAAGAGCCTGCTCAGAGTTCGGTGCCGCGTTGGGTCGAACTCCCACAGGTTGAAAGCCCGTTGTTGACACGGGAGGATCCGACGGATGAGCATAACCTGGACTACATTGACAAGTTTGAGCTTCTTGTCCACCAGGGTTTGGACGCATGTTTGGAGTCTGGTCAGCTCTCCTTTTTTACCCCACAACAGGCCCGTCTCTTTCCAGGAGGCGAGCCGCGTAGGGGGTCCGGATCGGAACTCGGGGGTTGCGACCCATTCAGGGTCGCGTGGCTCGGTGATGTAAAACCACCCCGACTGCCACCCCTTTAGGGACTCCACGAAGGAGCCCTCGAGCCATAGGACGTTGGGCATCTTGCCCACCATGGCGCCTCCGCACTCCGCCTGGGTGCCGTGCACCACCTTCGGCTTGACATTGAAAGTCTTGAGCCATAGGCCGAAATGGGGGCAGATGCGGAAGAAAGCCTCGCACACGACGATAAACGCCGAGATGTTGAGGACAAAGTTCGGGGCCAGATCATGGAAATCCAGGCCATAGTATAACATGAGCCCCCAGACAAATGGGTGGAGAGGGAAGCCCGGTCCGCGGAGGAAATGGGGGAGGAAAACCACCCTCTCATGGGGCCTAGGGGTGGGGATAAGCTGCCCCTCTTCGGGAAGCCGGTGCGCAATGTCGTTAGACAAGTATTCGGCCTTCCTCAGTTTTTTGATGTGTCCCTCCGTGACGGAGGAGACCATCCACTTGCCTCCCACTCCGGGCATGGCAGGAGAAGGTTGAGGTGGGGTGTGCGGACTTGGGCGCAGGAGCTCGAGTGCGCGGAAATGGATAGGCAAAGGAGAAAGAAGGCATGGATAAAAAGGTGGATCCTTATCCCCTTATATGGGTGGACGTGACTATGCGTCCCCACCAGCCTAGTAAAACTCGCTTATCTCCCAGGCACCGTAATCAATGGCGCGGTTGGGATACCCATGCCCGTATTGATGAGAATCCCAGAATAAGGGGACACGATCTCTGCTTTGACAAGACGTGCCAAGGAAACCGCCTCGCTAAACGCGCTGAGGTGGGACAGTAAAACAATTTGAATAAAGACTTGGCCGTGGTGTGATGTCATGCTACAAAATACGTCAGCGGATTAGATTTGTGTAAATATTATTCTCTCTATGGCAATATGTGAAAACTTATTTTGCAAAGCCGGACACTACCTTTGTGTTCAAAATATTCTATGAAGTATTTGGAGGAGGAACCCGCCTTGCAATGCCAAAGACAATCTGTGCGCCGGACTCGTCGTCATTGAAGCCTGGTTCAGGGGCTACTAAGGGAGTCCTGGATTAGGGGGTGTCCGGATAGTCGGACTATACCTTCGGCCGGACTCCTGGACTATGAAGATACAAGATTGAAGACGTCGTCCCGTGTCCAGAAGGGACTTTCCTTGGCATGGAAGGCAAGCTTGGCGATACAGATATGTAGGTCTCCTACCATTGTAACCGACACTGTGTAACCCTAGCCCTCTACAGTGTCTATATAAACCGGAGGGTTTTAGTCCATAGGAAGAACAACAATCATACCATAGGCTAGCTTCTAGGGTTTAGCCTCTCTGATCTCATGGTAGATCTACTCTTGTACTACCCATATCATCAATATTAATCAAGCAGGACGTAGGGTTTTACCCCCATCAAGAGGGCCCGAACCTGGGTAAAACATTGTGTCCCCTGCCTCCTGTTACCATCCGCCTAGACGCACATTTCGGGACCCCCTACCCGAGATCCGCCGGTTTTGACACTGACAATTCCCATCAAGTTGATGTGGATCCCGAGGAAGAAGAACTAGAGAGTTCTTGAGGGTGCCATTTTGGTGCACTGGAGCATGTAGTTGTAGTTCGGATTCGAATGATGGACATTAAATGCCTAGAAATAATTCATGAATAAAAAAGGTCAAACGAACCCTAAATAATTTCAAAGTTCGGCATGAATCTCTAATTGTTCCGTGTCGCGTGTAGAAGCAAATACGAGGCTAGAAGAGGGAGTGATTATCGTTTGGCCCACAAGGGGACACGTTTCCCTATCAAAACCACGAGGGTTCTTGCGACAGGCTCCGGTTTGTAAGAGGTTTGTTATAAAGCTTGGCCCAACTTCGCAATGTTTTTACCATGGCATATATGTGCCATGACGTGACACCATGCCACCTTTGATGACTTTCTGGTGAGTTTAGGATTTATGGGGACTTAAAAACCGAGATTCGAAATGTTTGAGGACGAGCCAGGACATCAGCACAGTTGTAATTCGTTCCCATCCTGGCATGAGACCTAAACATGCACCCAAGGACACATGTATAATTTTTCTAGCCTTTTTGGTGAACTGGAGCATGTATTTGAAGTTCAGATTTGAATTATGGACATTAAATGCCTAGGAAACTCAATTAGTGTATAAAAAGGCCAAATGAACCCTCAATAATTTCAAAGTTCAGCGTGAATCTCTAGTTGTTCCGTGTCGCGTGTAGAAGCAAATACGAGGCTAGAAGAGGGAGTAATTATCGTTTGGCCCACAAGGGGACATGTTTCCCTATCAAAACCACGAGGCTTCTTCGAGAGAAGCTCCAGTGTTTGTAAGAGGTTTGTAATAAAGCTAGGCCCAAATTGGACGTTTTTACCACGACATATATGTGCCATGACGTGACACCATGCCACCTTTGATGACTTTCTGGTGAGTTTAGGATTTATGGGGACTTAAAACCGAGATTCGAAATGTTTGTGGACGAGCCAGGACACCAGTATGGTTGTAATTCCTTCCCATCCTAGCATGAGACCTAAACATGCATCCAAGGACACATGTATAATTTTTCTAGCCATTTTGGTGAACTGGAGCATGTATTTGTAGTTCAGATTTGAATTGTGGACATTAAATGCCTAGGAAACTCAATTAGTGTATAAAAAGGCCAAACGAACCCTGAATAAGTTTAAATTTTAGCACGGATATCCTGTCATTCCATGTTTCCCGTAGAAGAAAATACAAGGCAAAAAGAGGCAGTGATTATGTTTCGCCCACAAGGGGGACACGTTTCCCTATCGGAACCACGAGGCTTCTTTCAGAGAAGCTCCGGTTTGTAAGAGGCTTCTAATAAAACTTGCGCCACAATGGACGAAAAAATTCCTTGACATATAAGTGCGATGTCGTGACATCATGGCAGGTTTCATGATTTTCAGCTTAGTTTTCGATTTACGGGGATTAAAAAAAGAGATTCTTCTCACAAAATGTTTTCAAATAGCACACGGTTCACTCACGAAAGCCGATATTCAATTAAAACTTCATGGAAACCATATTTTAAATTTTCATAAAAATCTGAAAAAAAGAATTGGGTGTTAAGAAGGTGATGTTTTATTGAGACACAAAATTTCAAGTTGAAAAACATTACGAGATGTGAGCTATGAAAAAGACAAATTCTGCCCTGAATAGTGACATTACTACTCGGCACGATTCAACACTGATTTTGTCTTTTTCATAGCTCACATCTCGTAATGTGTTTCAACTTGAAATTTTGTGTGGCAATAAAACATGATCCTCTAAACATCCCGCATTTTTTTGAAAAAAAATTGAAACTTCAAAACATCTTTTTCTCATGGTTTTCACTGGTTTCCACCGAATGTTGGTTTCCATATGATATAACCCCCCCCCTCCCGCTGCGCGCGCGATCTGTGTCCCGCATTCTGACTGGCCAGAACCCAAACCCCACGGATCGTATGTGTGCACGGTTGGATGCTCCCAGATCGAGCGGCAACCCCGAGCCCTTTCGACAGCACATGTAGTACATGGGTAAGCACTGTGCGCATGCGTCGTGTAGCTCACGCTTCCTTCTCTACTAGGTTTTCATTCAAAATAGGCTACCATTTCTCGCCACTCCTCTCATCAGTTTCCCGCCTCTTCTCCCAGATATGCATGATGTAGATGTTCGTTTAATTCTTATAGGTCATCTCATCCAAAATCAATTAGTTTTATAAAAAACTATTTTAAGATTCATGGAATTATGCATTGTAAAGGTAAAAACAAAAAGTGACAATTCATTTAGAAAAAAAGGTTTGGGCAATTAAGATATGGAAGATTGTAGAGAACAAAGGAGAAGTGCTTGTGTTTTGAGGTCTGTGCATTATGCTTAAGTTCAACCATGGAGTCTTCTAGATTATACATGTGGCAGAATCTGGTGGAATGTAGATGATATCCACCGGCCAGTAGTGCTCGGATTTTTCATCTCTATACCATCGGATTGGCTTCATCCAACAAGCAACTTTCATAGTTATTCACACACTATATAGGTGTATAGATGTATAGATATATATAGATGTGTCCCATGCTAGACAAAATAAAGTTTGAGCGCATGCGTGGGACGACCCCCCACCCTCGCCGCCGCCTCGAAGTTGGGAAACTGACATCATAGGTATTGAACCAGGCTTGGAGTCGGGTACAGTGTCCGGTTTGTAATGTACTTGGCGTGGCCCATCGAAGTTGTGCATTTGGGATTTAAACACATCATACACATCGTACCCATACATATTTTCTGGCCGCATGCAGTGTATAAAGGGTCTTTTGATCGACCACATCTCCCTTGTGCGGTTTTTTGTGACGACACGGATATCTGTGGGCTCCCTGAGTGTATATATATCATCCCTTTGACCGATAATGAGGGGTATGTGTTGGCCATGAATGGATTCCTCCTAGTTCGTGTTAGGGCCAGTCACCGTCAAATGTCGGTCAACCAAAACTCAAGCTCATGCGTTGTCAGCATTCCCTCCCAGATGCTCGGATTGCTAGGTTGGACCTACATCAAACCCTGCGTACGTATCTCATCCTTAACTACCTTGCGTCCATGGTTGTTGTCCGTATCGAGAGGTAGGCACCACATCTAAATTGTACATTATTCTATATTGAAAACACACATCACCCCTTCCCAATGTACATCATTTTGGGCCGCATGCAAGAGGTGATGGTTTTGTGGTCCCTCTCGTGCGATTTTTATGATGGTTCAATCTATTGGCCCAAGCAATTTATCGACAACAACAACTGTCATTTGACCAAACAAAAGATTCATTGGTCCGTCTTATGGTAGGTCATGGCGACATGCATGTATGACCAAAGTATCGATCATTATGTGCATCCACCCCGCGGACACGAAGTGGGAGGTGGTGGGCCAAGCATCCTAGCTAGGTATGACATTATGTCATTATATATATATATATATATCCTAGCTAGGTGGTTGTTAGGGTGCTTTCGGGTTTGCGAGGCAGCTGCCACCAAAGTTATGCATTGTGTATTTAAAGTTTTAAACATACCCAATATTCGTACATATATTTGGCCACTTCTAGGTGGTTCTTGACTTCTGGCCACTCTCATCGATCTTCAATGACGCGCCCAACCATGGACCCGTGGGGTCAAAGTTGTGCACTAGAATTTTGAACATCACAGACCACCCTTTTCACTCATATATATTTGGGCCACATGCTGGTGTGGCTGTATTTTGACCCTCTCTAACGTTATTTTTTGCTGCATAGACTTTGATGACCCTCAACAGACACAAGGTATAATATCTTAACCGTGTGCAATACAAGTGCGATGTGAATCACCACGACCGCGCAAGCGAGAGCAAATTAAGGTGGAGGTACTGGCTCAACCATGTGCGATGCAAGTGCGCTGAAATCACCACGACCGTGCAAGTGCGAGCAAATTAAGGTGGAGGTACTGGCTCAACCGTGTGCGATGCAAGTGCCTTGAAATCACCATGACCGCGCAAGCGCCAACAAAGGGTGGAGGTACTGGCTCAATCGTGTGCGATGCAAGTGCGCTGAAATCATCATGATCGTGCAAGCGTGAGCAAAGAGTGGAGGTACTTGCTTAACCGTGTGCGATGCAAGTGCGCTGTAAAACCACCACCTGTGCAAGCTAAAGGCAGGTAAGTTTATTTGGAAATTAGGACGAACCATGTGCGATAAACCAGCAAGCTAGAAATATAAAAAACAAACTACCCGCCTTGAGAAATGCAAAAATCGGCGGATCCGCGCCACTTTTCCTTATTATCATACACGCATATTTTTATTGGACAGTGCGCGATCTTGGGCACTCCCGCCCCCCATCAATTCCTTTACCCAAATTTTAGTAGCCGTCGTACTTCAACCGTCGCCCACACTCCTCTAGCACCGACCTTATAGTAAAATTGCAGTAGCTAAGGCATTTGAGCCGTCGCCCTCCCTCGTCCACCACCATCTCCACCCACCATTACTAAAATTTTCAGTAGTTGTGGCGTATCCTCAAACACCACCCCCCTCCACAGTCCCCTACCCGCCCCTCCCCCCTCGAACCCTAGCTCACGGCCGCCATCCGCGCCGCCGCCAACCCCTGCCAGTCTGCCCGTTCCTCCTAGCTTAGATAATAAAGTTTAGGTTACCCAGTGATTCCCATACCATCGCCCCACTCCCCTGGGTTTTTAGATGAGGCCTGCGGTGTCCCTCCCCGCCAAATCCACATCCCCTGCTCCAGAATGTCACGGCCTAATCTCAACCACGTATCCCGGGGAGCCCGACGAGCGTTCAGCCAAGAAGAGGTTTATCATGGCCTCTCCGGCGGACATTGGCGAGGTGGCCGCCGTTCGCCCCGACCTATCGATCTCGGAGCAACACGTCGCCACGGAAGCCGACGAAGACGTTGACTACGTGGCCATGCCAAAGGCTTCATCTCAGTAGGCTAGCGTATTACTGTATCTCGGGAAAGCTGGCTACGACATCAAGCTCGTCCACACCGACGGCTTCACGCGGGCCATGTCACAGGTTAAGTGGTCCATCCCCAACCCCTCTGGTTCAACCATCGTTGATCTCTTCGGTGGCCCTACCGTTGATCTCCTCCACCAAGCGGTCAAGGATTTGCGAACTTTATACGCCATCAAGACCATTTTGTCACTTCTGAAGGACACGTTCTACGGCAGAGGCTTGGGATCCTCAATTGCCAAGTCAGATCTCATCGATCATGACCACGACCTTGAGGAGGGCACCCATGAAGGTTCTTCCAAGGTGAAACAACCCATCTATGACATCAGAGAGCGCACCATGGGTCTGTTCTCTTCCAACTGGAAGGATCCCGTCCATGAAATGTGAGGCAACATTCTATCAGGAAATCTTACCTTTTATATCTTACCGACCCGTACCCTTTGTTGTAGTAGCATTTGTCATGCGATGCTTTAACCGTGCCATGTTTAATTATTTCAGTTATGCAAAAATGTATTGTTCAATAGGTCTATGTGATGTTTAAGTATGAATTGTCCACTTTAGTTTTGCGGATGGCTATATTTGGTTGTTTATAGTGAGTAGATGCCTTTTTTATCTGTATTTGGTTGTTAGGTTGGTTGGAGTGAGCATTTTTTCAGTTATCGAGTTGATGCCTTGTTTATATGTATTTGGTTCTTAGTTTGGTTGCAGTGAGTATTTGTCCAGTTATCAAGCAGATGCCTTGTTTATCTGTATTTGGTTGTTAGGTTGCTTTTTTAGCATTTGTCTAGTTATCAAGCAGATGCCTTGTTTATCTGTATTTGGTTGTTAGGTTGCTTTTTTAGCATTTGTCCAGTTATCAAGCAGATGCCTTGTTTATCTTTATCTGCTTGTTAGGTTGGTTGCAGTGAGTATTTGTCCAGTTTTCAAGCATATGCTCTGTTTATCAATATTTGCTTGTTAGGTTGGTTGCAGTGAGACTCTGACCAGTTTTCAATGGCTATATTTGGATGTTATACTGGTCATTTATGCCTTGTTTATTTCAGTCATTCACAATGTGTTGTTCATTATGTGCAAGTCGGAATTGTGCTGCTCGACTACATCAATACCAGTTTGAACGGCTATATTTGGTTCCAGTTATTCCTGGTGTAGTTAACGCATGCCCTTTATTTTAGTTTTACACATTTATCTAGTGTGATGTTTAAGCATTACCTACGTTCTATTCATTTTCAACAATATCAGTTCGAATTGCAATATTTGATGGCTGTTAAGCCTGCTGTTGGTAACATTGCCTTCCATTTTATATCGGCTTTAACAACATGCTGAAACCAACACATTCAAGCTATCATTTGGAGATGATGTTGTTTACCTTTGCTATATTTGTTTGATGTTAAGATTGATGTACTTATCATGCCTTTCCACTACTTATGTAGGACAACAACGGGAGTGGCCACCATTTTCCCTTGAGGTTAGCTTCATCCCTTGGCTTGTTCTCCCCCATTGTTCCATAATGTAGTGCATATAGATCTAGGCCTGGACACTAGTTAGCTTCTAATATTGACTTGTTGCTTATAGGTACATATGCCCTTGGCAAGGATCCACGCATCGACCCTTTTTGCATATGGGGCAATGAGATATTGATGAACAAGCATCAAGTGAGGAAACTGATAAGGATTATTAGCAAAAAGATATGAATGGTGGCAAGAAAATTATTTGTTTATGCCCTATCCAACACAACAGTGAGCTGTAGGATGGTAACTACAAACTCTGCAGCCTTCTCTTTTTACTGCCCGTAATGAGTTGTTAGACAACAATGTCTAAATCTTTTTCGTTCCTAGTGGTTCCCGAAGCAGTTCACTCAAGATTACCTCGCAAAGTACATGATTGGTGGACACGCAATGAAGGATAAAGTATTTCATCCAGACTATAATGAGCATCGAGAAGTCCTAATGAAGACAGTGAAGGATGGACGGGCAGCCATCACAAGGTGTTGGCCTAGAGTCGTGCGCGCCTTACGCATGGAGGAGGGCACACTATGGGCATTCCGCTTCACCTTCTCCAGCAACCAGAATGTCTTTCGCCTCTCTCTTTACGGTCTTTAGTACAACTGTGGTTCATCATTCTTTACTCGGTGCTTCTGTAGTTCTTAAGTATATGTACATGTGCATCGAATTATGGATTCGTGGTTGAAACTATATTTGTAATAGACATGGTTGGATATAAAATAAGTGATTGCCTACTTTCAAATTCAAAACATGTGATTTTTAAATTTGGGATTAATTGGATTAATTAGGGATTAATTAGTGATTACACTGCACACGGTTTGCGAAAGCGAAACGTCTGCGATATATGTGGAGATCAGAAACGTTTCTAGGATCCACTACGTGTGTGATCAATCTCCACTGCACACACAACTTTCTCTTGAAAACTGTTTGCGTTAGGCCACCTTGCACAAACATTTACCACATAAAAAGTGTGTGTGAGGGACAGCCTTTGCCACACAGTTTCTTCTATGCACCGTGTGTGATGCATTCAATAACGCGAATGATAAAATTATTAATATCGTGTGCAATGGCAACGCTATCACAAACGATTTAATGAGAAAATTGTGTGTGATGTACCTGTGAACAAAAACGTTTCCTTGGAGTGACTATGTGGGATGTACATATGAACGGAAATGTTTGGCGGGGACTGGCTGTGTGGGATGTACTTGCGACCGGAAACAATTTTGCCGTATAATTGTATTTTTTTAGCTCTACTATACGTATTTCCGTATTTGAGCGCTTGCCGGTCGCACATGATCTCATTTTGTCAAGCGTGCGTGCCAGGAGGGCATATCCCCGACGGTTTATGGGTCGTGTGGGAAGGACCCCCTATCGCCCACACTCACTTGGCGATGGTTCCAAATGCCGTCGCGGAAAGGGGTTGAAAACCGTTTGTTTAGGACCGATGCGCACCAGTGATGATTCCTATTAGCAAGTACGAGAACATCATTTATTAGACCGAACGATTTCGTAATAGTAGAATCTGCTAAATGCAAGTTAAGGAAACATTCATCCATATTGGTGAGACCTAGCACGTCACATAACGATTTTGGTATAGTAGAGACACTAGACCTAGATCACATAAAGAATTAAATTCATAATCTTTAATCTTAACTTTAATAGTAGGTTCCAATTCATCATGTAATTTTGTTGGTATAGATACTTCCAATTCTAGTTTTTCTTCATGAGCTTTAATCATAGCCTCTACAATATGTTTAGTGAAGGCTTTATTCTATTTGCATGCATTAGGTGAATTTATCATGGATTGCAACAAGGAAATACATTGAATCAAAGAGCAATTATCATAATTAAAGTCCTTGTAATCCAAAGTGGTGGATGCTTCATTATCTAAAGTTTTGACTTCTTCAAACCCACTTTCATTGTTTTTATCATTAAGATCGTCACCCTCCGAACAATTGGGAGGCCTTCTAGCTAAAGTTGACTCATCTCCAGTCCCCTTTTCACCAAGTTTTATATTTCTAAACAAAAGGCAATAGGTGATACACCAATCATTTTAATATCTTCATCAGAATTATGATAAATAATCAGGTGGAATCGATTTTTCTAAAAATTGTCGCTTAGCTCTTATGCTAGCGATTCTTTCTCTACTTTCATTCATGGAGACTTGGATAGAATTTAGAGATTCAGTAATATCATGCTTAGGTGGCAAAATTTTAATTTTGAGAGTATCCACATCATGAGCAATTCTATCCATGTTCCTAGCCATATCATCAACTTTATGTAGTTTTTCTTCCACCATAGAATTGAAAGCATCCCAAGGGTGACTACTTAGAAAATTCCCTCCAGTAATAGTATCAAGAACAAATCTATACCAAGTAGTAACACCCACATAAAATTGCGAAGAAGAAAGGTGGTGGGTTGCTTACGAGTTGATCTATTCTGAGCATCACAAATCCTATACCAAGCATCTTTTAAATTATCTCCTCTCCTTTGTTTAAAATTAAGCACTTCATTTTCAGGGGTACAAGTAACAAGCGAAGAACTAGCCATAGTGGCAAAGCAAACTAGCAAAATAAAATATTTTTGTGTTTTTCGATTTTTTAGAGAAGTGGAGGGACATGAAAAAAAGAAGGCAAATAAAAAGTAGAGCAAGTAAATGATAATTTCTGTGAAGGAACATGTAGGTATTTGATAATGTCTCCCTGACAACGGTGTCGAAAATTCATTTTGCTACTTGTGAGCTGCGTTGGGATTTTCCCCAAAGAGGAAGGGTGAAGCAATATAGTAGCGGCTAGTATTTTACTCAATGAAAACCAACGTTATCGAACCAATAGGAGAACCACACAAATTCCTAGTAAACACTACCTACAAACACAAGAGTAAATACGTGCACCCAACACAGGCAAGAGGGTTGGCAATCCCCTTGAACTCGTTATGTGCAAGGATTAAATCTGATAATAATAGATATATAAATTCTAAAGTAAAATAAAAGAAAGAAAATTGCAGCAAAGTAATTTTGGTTTTTGTAATATGATTAAAGTAGGCCCGGGCCCCATAGTTTTCACTAGAGGCTTCTCTCTCATAATAATAGCATACGGTGGGTAGACAAATTACTGTTGGGAAATTGATAGAAAAGCGCTTATGACAATATTCATGGAAATGATCATGTATATAGGCATTACGTACGTGAAAAGTAGACTGACTCCTGCCTGCATCTACTACTATCACTCCACCATTGACCGAATCCTACTTGCATCTAGGCTATTATGTTCATGACAAACAGCACAATGCTTTAAGCAAGATGACATAATGTAGACATAATAAAATCAAGGAATATGATTAAACCCGATGTTTTATCCTTAGTAGCAACAATACAATATGTGCCTTGCTACCCCTGCTATCACTAGGTGAGGACACCTCAAGCTTGAACCCACTACAAAGCACCTATCCTGCTGAAGATAAATCAATCGACTTGGCCAAAACAAACGGATAGATCGGAGAGAAATACAAAGGTATAAGAATCATGCATAATAAAGTTCAGAAAATACTCAATTACTTCCAATGAATAATCTTATCATCAACCCACAATTCATCGTATCCCAACAAACACATCACAAAAGAAGATTACATCGAATAAAACTTCTAGGAGAACATGGTATTGAAATATTGGAGAGAGAGAAGAAGCCATCTAGCTACTAGCTATGGACCCGTAGGTCTATGGTGAACTACTCACATATCATCGGAGGAGCAACAATGTTGATGTAAAGGCCCTCCATGATCGATTCCCCCTCTAGAAGAGTACCGGAAAAGGCCTCCATGGGATCACGGAAGAACAGAGACTTTCAGCGACGGAATAATTTATTTGGTGGCCTCTCTTGGGTTTTCGCAATATTTGATAATTTATAAAAGTGGAATTATGTCAGATGGAGCCACGTGGGGCCCAAAAGGTATAAGGGCGCACCCTATTGCCTTGTCATCTCCTTGCTTATTGTCTGGACTCCTCCCAAAGCTTCTAGGGTCTCTTATGTCCAGAAAAAATTGTCAAATTGTTTTGTAGCGTTTAGACTCCATTTGGAATAGATTTTCTGAGAAACCAAAACAAGCAAAAAACAACAACTGGCACTAGGTACTGAGTTAATAGGTTAGTCCCCAAAAATGATAGAAAATTGCATATAAAGTATGTGAGATTGATAATATAATAGCATGAAACAATAAAAAATTATAGATACATTGGAGACGTATCACCAACCTCGACCCTGCCTCCAAGGAGAGAGGCAATACTAGAAAGTGTCACCATCGTCATGGTCGCAGCAGCCAACCAAGAATTTCTCCGGTCCAAGACCACACCTCTAGCAGCCCCACATTCAACAGATCTGGTGGCGCTGAGGACCAGATCTATCAAGGAGGAGGACGTTGGGAGGGAAAGGAAGGAGACAATTATATCGGGCACGAACCCAGGAAGACTGGGACTACCGCCACAACCGCGACCTACACCTACAATTCGCCGCCCATATGGCCAAGGAGAAGGAAGAGCACTACCCACAAGTGCTGCAGGACACAAATACAATGCCGCCACACCGCCCGAGGCCGCCGCCTAAGAAACTGCAGCACTCCACTCTACTCACCACTAGTCACTTGGCTAGCGCATGGGCCCTGTGGCAGTGACGAGGAAAGGGGAAAGGAGAACGTACCGGCTAGGATTCATCATCTCCCAATTCTCCCTGAGTGGAACTTACCGGGGGTCGAGCGAAGCATTTTTTCCTATGAATTCACACGATATCCATTTTATACCTAACTAGATTAGTAGACATTACATTATGAAACACCATACTTAGTCTTAGTACATGGACATGCACATACTAATTGCTCGGTCATCAACACACCAATTTTCTTTAAAAAAATCGGCCATGCATAATTCAAAACAAAACTATGTACCAAAAAAATCTACACAACATTTCAACATATCTTGCTTGAAGGAAAGTGAATAAGAAAAACCAAAAGATTGTACGATTCAACACTCTATGGTAGGACATCACCACTGTGGTGGTAACTAATAGACTAGCGTGTAATTATATAATAAATTTCACTAACAATATGGTCATACATCAACAACATGATATTCTATTATTGGGCTTGTGAGGCGCAAGCGAAGGACCATTGATACGTCCATTTTGCATCATACTTTTATATCGATATTTATTGCATTAAGGGCTGTTATTACACATTATGCCACAATATTTATGCCTATTCTCTCTTATTTTACAAGGTTTACATGAAGAGGGAGAGTGTCGGCAGCTTGAATTCTGGGCTGGAAAAGGAGCAAATATTAGAGACCTATTCTGCACAACTCCAAAAGTCCTGAAACTACATGGGAGCACGTTTCAGAATATATAAAAAATATTGGGGGAAGGAAGCACCAGAGGGGGGCACCCACCATCCACGAGGGTGGGGGTGCGCCCTACCCCCTGGGTGCGCCCCCCTGCCTCGTGGGCCCCCTGGCAGGCCTCCGGTGCCCACCTTCTTCTATATGAGGTCATTCGCCCGAGAAAATCATAAGAAAGCTTACGGGACGAAACTCGCCGCCATGAGGCGGAACCTTGGCAGAACCAATCTAGGGCTCCGGCGGAGCTGTTCTGTCGGGGAAACTTCCCTCCGGGAGGGGGAAATCATCACCACCGTCATCATCATCGATCCTGTCATCGGGAGGGGGTCAATCTCCATCAACATCTTCACTACCACCATCTCATCTCAAACCCTAGTTCATCTCTTGTATCCAATCTTTGTCCCAAAACCTCATATTGGTACCTGCGGGTTACTAGTAGTGTTGATTACTCCTTGTAGTTGATGCTAGTTGGTTTATTCGGTGAAAGATCATATGTTCAGATCCTTTATGCATATTAATACCCCTCTAATTATGAACATGAATATGATTTGTGAGTAGTTAGGTTTGTTCCTGAGGACATGGAAGAAGTTTTGCTATAAGTAGTCATGTGAATTTGGTATTCGTTAGATATTTTGATGAGATGTATGTTGTCTCTCCTCTAGTGGTGTCATGTGAACGTCGACTACATGACACTTCACCATTATTTGGGCCTAGAGGAAGGCATTGGGAAGTAATAAGTAGATGATGGGTTGCTAGAGTGACAGAAGCTTAAACCCTAGTTTTATGTGTTGCTTCGTAAGGGGCTGATTTGGATCCATATGTTTCATGCTATGGTTAGGTTTGTCTTAATACGTCTTTTGTAGTTGCGTATGCTTGCAATAGAGGTTAATCATAAGTGGGATGCTTGTCTAAGGAAGGGCAGTACCCAAGCACCGGTCCACCCACATATCAAATTATCAAAGTACTGAACACGAATCATATGATCGTGATGAAAACTGGCTTGACGATAATTCCCATGTGTCCTCGGGAGCGCTTTCCTTTATATAAGAATTAGTCCAGGCTTGTCCTTTGCTAACAAATGGCTTGTGACATCTTGCTGCACCTTATTTACTTTTATTACTTGTTACTCGTTACAAATTACCTTATCACAAAACTATCTGTTACCGATAATTTCAGTGCTTGCAGAGAATACCTTACTGAAAACCGCTTATCATTTCCTTCTGCTCCTCGTTGGGTTCGACACTCTTACTTATCGAAAGGACTACGATAGATCCCCTATACTTGTGGGTCATCAAGACTATTTTCTGGCTCCGTTGTCGCGGAGTGAAGCGCCTTTGGTAGGTGGAATTTGGTAAGGAAAAATTTATATAGTGTGCTGAAATTTACTGACACTTGTTACTATGGAACATAATCCTTTGAGGGGCTTGTTTGGAGTATCTTCACCCCGACCAGTAGAGCAAAGAGTTGCTCCTCAACCTACTGAACCTACTGAAAATTTTTACTTTGAAATTCCTTCGGGTATGATAGAGAAACTGCTAGCTAATCCTTTTATAGGAGATGGAACATTGCATATCGATTCGTGATACGTCCATTTTGCATCATGCTTTTATATCGATATTTATTGCATTATGGACTGTTATTTCACTTTATGTCACAATACTTATGGCTATTCTCTCTTATTTTACAAGGTTTACATAAGGAGGGACAATGCCGGCAGCTGGAATTCTGGGCTAGAAAAGGAGCAAATATTAGAGACCTATTCTATGCAACTCCAAAAGTCCAGAAACTCCATGGAACATCTTAAAATAAATAAAGAAAAATCTTCGCCAAAGATGAATGCCAGGGGGCCCACACCCTGCTCACGAGGGTGGGGGGCGCGCCCTAGGAGTAGGGCGCGCCCCCTACCTCGTGGGCCCCCTGGTGGGTCTCCGACGTCCATCTTCTCCTATATGAAGTCTTTCAATGAGAAAAAAACCAAAAGGAACTTTTCGGGACGAGACTCCACCGCCACGAGGCGGAACCTTGGCGGAACCAATCTAGAGCTCCGGCAGAGCTGTTCTGCCGTGGATACTTCCCTCCGGGAGAGGGAAATCATCACCATCGTCATCACGAACGCTCCTCTCATTGGGAGAGGGCAATCTCCATCAACATCTTCACTAGCATCTCATCTCCAAACCCTAGTTCATCTCTTGTATCCAATTCTTGTCTCAAAGTCCGGGATTGGTGCTAGTAGGTTGCTAGTAGTGTTGATTACTCCTTGTAGTTGATGCTAGTTGGTTTATTTGGTGGAAGATCATATGTTCAGATCCTATATGCATATTATTACCCCTCTGATTATGAACATGAATATGCTTTGTGAGTAATTACGTTTGTTCCTGAGGACAAGGGAGAAGTCTTGCTATTAGTATTCATGTGAATTTGGTATTCATTTGATATTTTGATAAGATGTATGTTGTCTAGCCTCTAGTGGTGTTATGTGAACGTCGACTACATAACACTTCACCATTATTTGGGCCTAGAGGAAGGCATTGGGAAGTAATAAGTAGATGATGGATTGCTAGAGTGACAGAAGCTTAAACCCTAGTTTATGCGTTGCTTCCCAAGGGGCTGATTTGGATCCACATGTTTCATGCTATGGTTAGGTTTACCTTAATACTTTTGTTGTAGTTGCGGATGCTTGCAATAGAGGTTAATCATAAGTGGGATGCTTGTTCAAGTAAGAACAGCACCCAAGCACTGGTCCACCCACATATCAAATTATCAAAGTATCGAACGCGAATCATATGAACATGATGAAAACTAGCTTGACGATATTCCCATGTGTCCTCGGGAGCGCTTTTCCTTATATAAGAGTTTGTTCCGGCTTGTCCTTTGCTATAAAAAGGATTGGGCCACCTTGCTGCACTTTATTTACTTTTGTTACTTGTTGCTCGTTACAATTTATCTTATCACGAAACTATCTGTTACCACTTATTTCAGTACTTGCAGAGAATACCTTGCTGAAAACCGCTTATCATTTCCTTCTGCTCCTCGTTGGGTTCGACACTCTTACTTATCGAAAGGACTACGATAGATCCCCTATACTTGTGGGTCATCAAGACTCTTTTCTGGAGCCGTTGCCGGGGAGTGTAGCGCCTTTGGTAGGTGGAATTTGGTAAGGAAAAATTTATATAGTGTGCTGAAATTTACTGTCACTTGTTACTATGGAAAGTAATTCTCTGAGGGGCTTGTTCGGGGTATCTTCACCCTGTCCAGTAGAGCAAAGAGTTTCTCCTCAACCTACTGAACCTATTGAAAATGAAACTCCTTTTGAATTTCCTTCAGGTATGATGGAAAAACTGCTAGCTAATCCTTTTACAGGATATGGAACAAAGCATCCTGATGAGCGCTTAATATATGTGGATGAAGTTTGTGGATTATTTAAGCTTGCAGGTATACCCGATGATGTTGCTAAGAACAAGGTCTTCCCTTTATCTTTCAAGGGAGGCGCATTGATATGGTATAGGCTATGTGATGATATGAGATCATGGGACTATAAAAGATTGAAGTTGGAATTTCATCAAAAGTATTACCCTATGCATCTTGTTCATTGTGATCGCAATTATATATATAATTTCTGGCCTCGCGAAGGAGAAAGCATCACTCAAGCTTGGGGGAGGCTTAAATCAATGTTATATTCATGCCACAATCATGAGCTCTCGAGAGAAATAATTATGCAAAGTTTTTATGCTCGGCTTTCTGAAAACAATCGCACCATGCTCGATACTTCTTGTGCTGGCTCTTTTATGATGAAGACTATTGAATTTAAATGGAATTTATTGGACACAATTAAACGCAACTCTGAAGATTGGGACCTCGACGAAGGTAAGGATTCAGGTATGACACCTAAGTTTGATTGTGTTAAATCTTTTATGGACACCGATATTTTCCGTAAGTTTAGCACTAAATATGGACTTGACTCTGAGATAGTAGCTTCTTTCTATGAATCTTTTGCTACTTATGTTGATCTCCCTAAGGAGAAGTGGTTTAAATATCATCCTCCCATAGAAGTAAAAGTAGCCGCACCTATTAAAGTTGAAGAAAAGACTGTCACTTATAATGATCCTATTGTTCCTACTTCTTATGTTGAGAAACCACCTTTCCTTGTTAGAATAAAGGATCATGCTAAATCTTCAACTGTTGTTCGTAAAAGCAATATTAGAACTTATACACCTCCTGAGCAAGTTAAAGTAGAACCTAATATTGCTATTGTTAAAGAGCTCTTGTCTGATAATATTGATGGGCATGTTATTCAGTTCTGTGCTGAAACTGCTAGAATTGCTAAACCTTGTGCTAAAGATAAACATAGACCTGTGGTAGGCGTGCCTATTATTTCTGTTAAAATAGGAGATCATTGTTATCATGGCTTATGTGATATGGGTGCTAGTGCTAGTGTTATACCTTATGACTTGTATAAAGAAATCAAGCATGAAATTGCACCTGCTGAATTAGAAGATATTGATGTCACAATTAAACTTGTCAATAGAGATACTATTTAAACAATGGGAATTGTTAGAGATGTTGAAGTCTTGTGTGGGAAAACTAAATATCCTGCTGATTTTCTTGTTCTTACCTCTCCGCAAGATAGCTTTTGTCCCATTATATTTGGTAGACCCTTCTTGAACACTGTTAATCCTAGGATAGATTGCAAAAAGAATGTTGTTTCTATTGGCTTGGATGATATGGTTCATGAGTTTAATTTCTCTAAATTTAGTAAACAACATCGTGAGGAAGAATTACCTAGTAAGGATGAAATTATTGGTCTTGCTTCTATTGCCGTACCTCCTAGTGATCCTTTAGAACACTATTTGCTAGACCATGAAAATGATATGTTCATGAATGAAAGAAGGAAAATAGATGAAGTATTCTTTAAACATGAACCTATTCTGCAACACAACTTGCCTGTTGAAATTTTAGGGGATCCTCCTCCACCCAAGGGTGATCCCGTGTTTGAGCTTAAACCATTGCCTGATAATCTTAAATATGCTTATTTTGATGAAAAGAAGATATATCCTGTTATTATTAGTGCTCATTAACCTTTCAGAGCATGAAGAAGAAAGATTATTGAAAACTCTGAAGAAGCATCGTGCTGCTATTGGATATACTCTTGATGATCTTAAGGGCATTAGTCCCACTCTATGTCAACATAAAATAAATTTGGAAGCAGATGCCAAACCAGTTCGTGATCCTCAACGACGTCTGAATCCTAAAATGAAAGAAGTGGTAAGAAAAGAAATACTCAAGCTTCTGGAGGCAGGTATAATTTATCCCGTTGCTGATAGTCAGTGGGTAAGTCCTGTCCATTGTGTCCCTAAGAAGGGAGGTATTACTGTTGTTCCTAATGATAAAGATGAATTGATTCCACAAAGAATTATTACAGGTTATAGGATGGTAATTGATTTTCGTAAATTAAATAAAGCTACTAAGAAAGATCATTACCCCTTACCTTTTATTGATCAAATGCTAGAAAGATTATGCAAACATGCACACTATTGCTTTCTAGATGGTTATTTTGGTTTCTCTCAAATACCTGTGTCGGCTAGAGATCAATCAAAGACTACTTTTACATGCCCTTTTGGTACTTTTGCTTATAGACGTATGCCTTTTGGTTTATGTAATGCACCTGCTACCTTTCAAAGATGCATGATGGCTATATTCTCTGACTTTTGTGAAAAGATTTGTGAGGTTTTCATGGAGGATTTTTTCGTCTATGGTTCCTCTTTTGATGACTACTTGAGCAATCTTGATCGAGTTTTGCATAGATGTGAAGAAACTAATCTTGTCTTGAATTGGGAAAAGTGCCACTTTATGGTTAATGAAGGTATTGTCTTGGGCCACAAAGTTTTTGAAAGAGGTATTGAAGTTGATAAAGCCAAGGTCGATGCTATTGAAAAGATGCCATGTCCCAAGGATATCAAAGGTATAAGACGTTTCCTTGGTCACGCCGGATTTTACAGGAGGTTCATTAAGGACTTCACAAAAATTTCTCGGCCTCTGACTAATTTATTGCAAAAAGATATACCATTTGTATTTGATGATGATTGTGTAGAAGCATTTGAAATACTTAAGAAAGCATTAGTCTTTGCACCTGTTGTTCAGCCACCTTATTGGAATTTACCCTTTGAAATTATGTGTGATGCTAGTGATTATGCTGTAGGTGTTGTTCTAGGGCAAAGAGTTGATAAGAAATTAAATGTTATTTATTATGCTAGTAAGACTCTAGACCATGCTCAAAGAAATTATGATACTACTGAAAAAGAGCTTTTAGCAGTTGTATTTGCTTGTGATAAGATCAGATCTTATATTGTTGATTCTAAAGTAACTATTCACACTGATCATGCCACTATTAAATATCTTATGGAAAAGAAAGATGTTAAACCTAGACTTATTAGATGGGTTCTCTTGCTACAAGAATTTGATTTGCATATTGTTGATAGAAAGGGAGCTGAGAACCCCGTTGCAGACAACTTGTCTAGGTTAGAGAATGTTCTTGATGACCCACTACCTATTAATGATAGCTTCCCTGATGAACAATTAAATGTTATAAGTACTTCTCGTAGTACTCCATGGTATTTTGATTATGCTAATTATATTGTTGCTAAATTTATACCACCTAGCTTCACATACCAACAAAAGAAAAGGTTTTCTATGATTTAAGACATTACTTTTGGGATGACCCACATCTTTATAAAGAAGGAGTAGATGGTGTTATTAGACGCTGTGTACCTGAGCATGAACAGGAACAGATCCTACGCAAGTGTCATTCCGAGGCTTATGGAGGACACCACGCTGGAGATAGAACTGCACATAAGGTATTGCAATCTGGTTTTTATTGGCCCACTCTCTTTAAGGATGCCCGTAAGTTTGTCTTGTCTTGTGATGAATGTCAAAGAATTGGTAATATTAGTAGACGTCAAAAAATGCCTATGAATTATTCTCTTGTTATTGAACCATTTGATGTTTGGGGCTTTGATTATATGGGACCGTTTCCTGCCTCTAATGGATACACACATATTTTAGTTGCGGTTGATTATGTTACTAAGTGGGTAGAAGCTATTCCAACTAGTAGTGCTGATCATAACACTTCTATTAAAATGCTTAAAGAAGTTATTTTTCCGAGGTTTGGAGTCCCTAGATATTTAATGACTGATGGTGGTTCACACTTTATTCATGGTGCTTTCCGTAAAATGCTTGCTAAATATGATGTTAATCATAGAATTGCATCTCCTTATCACCCACAGTCTAGTGGTCAAGTAGAGTTGAGCAATAGAGAGCTCAAATTAATTTTGCAAAAGACTGTTAATAGGTCTAGAAAGAATTGGTCCAAAAAACTTGATGATGCATTGTGGGCTTATAGAACTGCATACAAAAATCCTATGGGTGTGTCTCTGTATAAAATGGTTTATGGAAAATCATGTCACTTACCTCTCGAACTAGAACATAAGGCATATTGGGCTATTAAAGAGCTCAACTATGATTTTAAACTTGCCGGTGAGAAGAGGTTATTTGATATTAGCTCACTTGATGAATGGAGAACCCAAGCTTATGAAAATGCCAAGTTGTTTAAAGAAAAAGTTAAAAGATGGCATGACAAAAGGATACAAAAGCGTGAGTTTAATGTAGGTGATTATGTATTGCTATACAACTCTCATTTAAGATTTTTTGCAGGAAAACTTCTCTCTAAATGGGAAGGCCCCTATGTTATCGAAGAGGTCTATCGTTCCGGTGCCATGAAGATCAACAACTTCGAGGGCACAAATCCGAAGGTGGTAAATGGTCAAAGAATCAAACATTATATCTCAGGTAATCCCATAAATGTTGAAACCCATATTATTGAAACCGTAACCCTGGAGGAATACATAAGGGACACTTTCCGGAATGTTTCAAACTCCGAAAAGGAATAGGTATGTGGTACGGTAAGCAAACCGACTCCAAAACAATTTTTAAGGCAATATTTCTCTGTTTTGGAATATTTAGAAAAATAGAAAAACAAGTAGCAGTCCGGGAAGGACACGAGGGCCCCACGAGGGTGGTGGGCGCGCCCCCCAACCTCGTGAGCACCTCGTGTGCCTTCCGGACTCCGTTTTCTTGCACGATACGTATTTTGGTCGGTAAAAATTCATTATATAACCTCCCGAAGGTTTTGACTCCCGTATCACGCAAACCTCCTCTGTTCTTGTTTCGAGCTGTTTTTCTGATAGATCTAGGTTATCATGATGGCCCCAAGCACCTCCAAGGACAAGTTCTTCGAGAAGGTCATCAACCCTTACCTCGCGGAGGTGCTGCGACACCCTCAAACCATTGAGTTGCGTGATGGGTTGCTGCACATCCACGATGAAGAGGGACTAAAGGGGACCGGAAGCATGGAGACGAGGCTCGAAGCAGTGGAGCAACAAGTTTTCAAGTGCCAAGGGATGGTAGAACGTGGACTCAACTCTAACCACATGATGATCGCGGAGTTCACTAGCAACCAGAAGTTGGATGCTGACAACATTGGGGAGACTATCTTCAAGCTTCATGAGAAGATCGAGCACCTCCAAGCCCAAATCTATGACCTGCAAAACCAAAATTGTGAGTATGAATATAGATTCAAAAGGATGAGTTTGGCTGCAGATTCGAGGATCCCAGAGACTCGATCATCTTTCTATGATGGAGAACCTATGCCTTAGAAGATGGACGCAAGGCCCGCATCATCTACAACACCTCCACCTTCTTCACCGACAAAGGAGATATAATCACATGGGTATGGGCACTCCCCTTGGCAACGTAATGAATTATGTCTTTCTTATATCTGAGATAAAGTATGTTGTCATGGATCCTCTAACTTGTTGAGCTTGCCTTTCCCCCTCATGCTAGCCAAATTCTCAGCACCAAGTAGAAATACTACTTGTGCTTCCAAATACCCTTAAACCAGTTTTTCCATGAGAGTCCACCATATCTACCTATGGATTGAGTAAGATCCTTCAAGTAAGTTGTCATCGGTGCAAAGCAATAAAAATTGCTCTAAATATGTATGATTGATTAGTGTGGGAGAAGTAAGCTTTATACGATCTTGTGATGTGGAAGTAATAAAAGCGACAGACTGCATAATAAAGGTTCATATCACAAGGGGCAATATAAAGTGACGTTCTTTCGCATTGAGATTTTGTGCATCCAACCATAAAAGCGCATGGCAACCTCTGCTTCCCTCTGCGAAGGGCCTATCTTTTATTATTATCTTCTACCTTATGCAAGAGTCACGGTGATCTTCACCTTTCCTTTTTCATTTTATCCTTTGGCAAGCTCAGCATGTTGGAAAGAACATGATATATATATCTAATTGGATGTAGGGGAGCATGAACCATTATTGTTGACATTACCCTTGAGGTAAAAGGTTGTGGGGTAAAACTATAAGCCCCTATCTTTCTCTGTGTCCGATTAAAACTCTGTAACCACAAGTATTGTGTGAGTGTTAGCAATTATGGAGGACTAAATGATAGTTGAGTATGTGGACTTGCTTTTTAGCTCTGACATAGACTCTTTCCGATGTTATGATAAATTGCAATTGCTTCAATGACTGAGATTATAGTTTGTCGGAGCCCAATAAGGTTTATGATTTATACTTTTGCATTGTGAATAGATCATCACTTGAACATAAGTAATCATATGACAAAATCTATATATGTTGCTGTTGTGAGAATAATCATGATGCCTTCATGTCCATATTTTATTTTTATCGACGCCTCTACCTCTAAACATGAGGACATATTTATTGTTATCGGCTTTTTGCTTGAGGACAAGCGAGGTCTAAGCCTTGGGGAGTTGATACGTCCATTTTGCATCATGCTTTTATATCGATATTTATTGCATTATGGACTGTTATTCCACTTTATGTCACAATACTTATGGCTATTCTCTCTTATTTTACAAGGTTTACATAAGGAGGGAGAATGCTGGCAGCTGGAATTTTGGGCTGGAAAAGGAGCAAATATTAGAGACCTATTCTGCGCAACTCCAAAAGTCCTGAAACTCCATGGAACATCTTAAAATAAAGAAAGAAAAATCATCGCCAAAGATGAAGGCTAGGGGGCCCACACCCTGCTCACGAGGGTGGGGGCGCGCCCCCCCTCCTAGGGCGCGCCCCCTACCTCGTGGGCCCCCTGGTGGGTCTCTGACGTCCATCTTCTCCTATATGAAGTCTTTCGATGAGAAAAAAACCAGAAGGAACTTTTCGGGACGAGACTCCGCCGCCACGAGGCGGAACCAATCTAGAGCTCCGGCAGAGCTGTTCTGCCGGGGATACTTCCCTCCGGGAGGGGGAAATCATCACCATCGTCATCACGAACGCTCCTCTCATTGGGAGAGGGCAATCTCCATCAACATCTTCACCAGCATCTCATCTCCAAACCCTAGTTCATCTCTTGTATCCAATTCTTGTCTCAAAGTCCAGGATTGGTGCTAGTAGGTTGCTAGTAGTGTTGATTACTCCTTGTAGTTGATGCTAGTTGGTTTATTTGGTGGAAAATCATATGTTCAGATCCTATATGCATATTATTACCCCTCTGATTATGAACATGAATATGCTTTGTGAGTAATTATGTTTGTTCCTGAGGACAAGGGAGAAGTCTTGCTATTAGTAGTCATGTGAATTTGGTATTCATTTGATATTTTGATAAGATGTATGTTGTCTAGCCTCTAGTGGTGTTATGTGAACGTCGACTACATAACACTTCACCATTATTTGGGCCTAGAGGAAGGCATTGGGAAGTAATAAGTAGATGATGGGTTGCTAGAGTGACAGAAGCTTAAACCCTAGTTTATGCGTTGCTTCGCAAGGGGCTGATTTGGATCCACATGTTTCATGCTATGGTTAGGTTTACCTTAATACTTTTGTTGTAGTTGCGGATGCTTGCAATAGAGGTTAATCATAAGTGGGATGCTTGTTCAAGTAAGAACAGCACCCAAGCACATGTGAATTTGGTATTCATTTGATATTTTGATAAGATGTATGTTGTCTAGCCTCTAGTGGTGTTATGTGAACGTCGACTACATAACACTTCACCATTATTTGGGCCTAGAGGAAGGCATTGGGAAGTAATAAGTAGATGATGGGTTGCTAGAGTGACAGAAGCTTAAACCCTAGTTTATGCGTTGCTTCGCAAGGGGCTGATTTGGATCCACATGTTTCATGCTATGGTTAGGTTTACCTTAATACTTTTGTTGTAGTTGCGGATGCTTGCAATAGAGGTTAATCATAAGTGGGATGCTTGTTCAAGTAAGAACAGCACCCAAGCACCGGTCCACCCACATATCAAATTATCAAAGTATCGAACGCGAATCATATGAACGTGATGAAAACTAGCTTGACGATATTCCCATGTGTCCTCAGGAGCGCTTTTCCTATTATAGAGTTTGTTCTGGCTTTGTCCTTTGCTACAAAAAGGATTGGGCCATCTTGCTGCACTTTATTTACTTTTGTTACTTGTTGCTCGTTACAATTTATCCTGTCACAAAACTATCTGTTACACTTATTTCAGTACTTGCAGAGAATACCTTGCTTTAAAACCGCTTATCATTTCCTTCTGCTCTCGTTTGGTTCGACACTCTTACTTATGAAACTACTAGCTAATCCTTTCACAGTTGATGGAACACTACATCCCGAATTTGCACCTAGTCTATGTGGATGAAGTTTGTGGATTATTTAAGCTTGCAGGTATGCCCGAGGATGTTATCAAGAAGAAGGTCTTCCCTTTATCTTTGAAGGGAAAGGCATTGACATGGTTTAGGCTATGTGATTATATGGGATCATGGAACTACAACTGATTAAAATTTGAATTTCATCGGAAGTTTAATCCTATGCATCTTTTTCATCGTGATCGTAATTATATATATAATTTTTGGCCTCGCGAAGGAGAAAGCATCGCTCAAGCTTGGGGAGGCTTAAGTCAATGTTATATTCATGCCCCAATCATGAGCTCTCAAGAGAAATTATTATTCAAATTGTTATGCTTGGCTTTCTCTCGATAATCGCTCCATGCTCGATACTTCTTGTAATGGCTCTTTCATGATGAAGACTATTGAATTCAAATGGGATTTATTGGAAAGAATTAAACGCAACTCTGAAGATTGGGATCTCGGCGAAGGTAAGGAGTCAGGTATAATACCTAAGTTTGACTATGTTAAATCTTTTATGGATACCGATGCTTTTCGTAAATTTAGCACTAAATATGGACTTGACTCTGAGATAGTAGCTTCTTTCTGTGAATCCTTTGCTACTCATGTTGATCTCCCTAAGGATAAGTGGTTTAAATATAATCCTGCCATTGAAGTAAAAGTAGTTGCACCTATTAAAGTTGAAGAAAATACTCTCACTTATAATGATTCCGTTGTTCCTACTGCTTATGTTGAGAAACCACCTTTCCCTGTTAGAATAAAGGATCATGCTAAAGCTTCAACTGTGGTTCGTAAGAGTAATACTAGAGCACCTACACCCTCTGAGAAAATTAAAGTTGAACCTAGTATTCATATGGTTAAAGATCTCTTGGCAGATAATATTGATGGGCATGTTATTTACTTTTGTGATGAAGCTGCTAGAATTGCTAGACCTGACACTAAAAATAAACATAGACATGTTGTAGGCATGCCTGTTATTTCTGTTAAAATAGGAGATCATTTCTATCATGGCTTATGTGATATTGGTGCTAGTGTAAAGAAATTCCTTATATAAAGAAATTATGCATGATATTGCACCTGCTGAGATAGAGGAAATTGATGTTACAATTAAGCTTGCTAATAGAGACACTATTTCACCAGTTGGGATTGTTAGAGATGTTGAAGTCTTGTGTGGGAAAGTTAAATATCATGCTGATTTTCTTGTTCTTGGTTCCCCACAAGATAACTTCTGTCCCATTATATTTGGTAGACCCTTCTTGAATACTGTTAATGCTAGGATAGATTCCAAAAGGGATGTTGTTACTATTGGTTTGGGGGATATGTCTCATGAGTTTAATTTTGCTAAATTTTGTAGACAACCCCATGATAAAGAATTGCCTAGTAAAGATGAAATTATTGGTCTTGCTTCTATTGCCGTGCCTCCTAATGATCCTTTAGAACAATATTTGCTAGACCCTGAAAATGATATGTTTATGAATGAAAGAAGGGAAACAGATGAAGTATTCTTTAAACAGGGACCTATTTTGAAACACAACTTGCCTGTTGAAATCCTAGGGGATCCTCCTCCACCCAAGGGTGATCCTGTGCTTGAGCTTAAACCATTGCCTGAAACTCTTAAATATGCTTATCTTGATGAGAAAAAGATATATCTTGTTATTATTAGTGCTAACCTTTCAGAGCATGAAGAAAATAAATTATTGAAAACTCTGAAGAAGCACCGTGCTACTATTGGATATACTCTTGATGATCTTAAGGGCATTAGTCCCACTCTATGCCAGCTCAAAATAAAATTGGAGAAAGACGCGAAACCGGTTGCTGATCACCAACGACGGTTAAATCCTAAGATGAAAGAAGTGGTAAGAAAAGAAATACTAAAGCTTCTGGAGGCAAGTATAATTTATCCCGTTGCTGATAGTCAATGGGTAATCCCTGTCCATTGTGTCCCTAAGAAGGGAGGTATTACTGTTGTTCCTAATCATAAAGATGAATTGATTCCACAAAGAATTGTTACATGTTATAGAATGGTAATTGATTTCCGTAAATTAAATAAAGCTACTAAAAAGGATAATTACCCGTTACCTTTTATTGATCAAATGCTTGAAAGATTATCCAAACATACACATTTTTGCTTTCTAGATGGTTATTCTGGTTTCTCTCAAATACCTATGTCAAAAGAGGATCAAGAAAAGACAACTTTTACTTGCCCTTTCGTTACCTTTGCTTATAGACTTATGCCTTTTGGTTTATGCAATGCACCTGCTACCTTTCAAAGATGTATGACTGCTATATTCTCTGACTTTTGTGAAAAGGTTGTTGAAGTTTTCATAGATGATTTCTCCGTATATGGAACTTCTTTTGATGATTGCTTAAGCAACCTTGATCGATTTTTGCAGAGATGTGAAGAAACTAATCTTGTCTTGAATTGGGAGAAGTGCCACTTTATGATTAATGAAGGTATTGTCTTGGGGCATAAAATTTCTGAAAGAGGTATGAAGTTGATAAAGCTAAAGTTGATGCTATTGAAAAGATGTCGTGTCCTAAGGACATTAAAGGTATAAGAAGTTTCCTTAGTCATGCCAGTTTTTATAGGAGGTTCATTAAGGACTTCTCTAAAATTTATAGGCCTCTGACTAATATCTTACAAAAAGATGTTCCATTTGCCTTTGATGATGATTGTGTAGAAGCATTTGAAATACTTAAGAAAGCCTTGATTTCTGCACCTATTGTTCAGCCACCTGATTGGAATTTACCCATTGAAATTATGTGTGATGCTAGTGATTATGTTGTAGGGGCTGTTATAGGACAAAGAGTTGATAAGAAATTAAATGTTATCCAATATGCTAGTAAGATTATGGACAGTACCCAGAGAAATTATGCTACTACTGAAAAATATTTTTTAGCAGTTCTGTTTGCTTGTGATTAGTTCAGACCTTATATTGTTGATTCTAAAGTAACTGTTCACACTAATCATGCTGCTATTAAATATCTTATGGAAAAGAAAGATGCTAAACCTAGACTTATTAGATGGGTTCTCTTGCTACAAGAATTTGATTTGCATATTATTGATAGAAAGGGAGCGGAGAACCCCGTTGCAGACAACTTATCTAGGTTAGAGAATATTCTTGATGACCCACTACCTATTGATGATAGCTTTCCTGATGAACAATTAGCTGTCATAAATGCTTCTTGTACTGCTCCATGGTATGCTGATTATGCTAATTACATTGTTGCTAAATTTATACCGCCTAGTTTCACATATCAACAAAGGAAGAAGTTTTTCTATGATTTAAGACATTACTTCTGGGATGACACACACCTTTATAAAGAAGGAGTAGATGGTGTTATTAGACGTTGTGTACCTGAGCATGGACAGGAACAGATCCTACGCAAGTGTCACTCTGAGACTTATGGAGGACACCATGCTGGAGATAGAACTGCGCATAAGGTATTGCAATTCGGTTTTTATTGGCCTACTCTCTTCAAGGATGCCCGTAAGTTTGTCTTGTCTTGTGATGAATGTCAAAGAATTGGTAATGTTAGTAGACATCAATAAATGCCTATGAATTATTCACTTGTTATTGAACCATTTGATGTTTGGGGCTTTGATTATATGGGACCGTTTCCTTCCTCTAATGGGTATACACATATTTTAGTTGCTGTTGATTACGTTACTAAGTGGGTAGAAGCTATTCCAACTAGTAGTGCTGATCACAACACCTCTATTAAGATGCTTAAAGAAGTTATTTTTCTGACGTTTGGAGTCCCTAGATACTTAATAACTGATGGTGGTTCACATTTTATTCATGGTGCTTTCCGTAAGATGCTTGCTAAGTATGATGTTAATCATAGAATTTCATCTCCATATCATCCACAATCTAGTGGTCAAGTAGAACTAAGTAATAGAGAGCTTAAATTAATTTTGCAAAATAATGTTGATAGATCTAGAAAGAATTGGTCCAAGAAACTTGATGATGCATTATGGGCTTATAGAACTGCATATAAAAATCCTATGGGTATGTCTCCGTATTAAATGGTTTATGGAAAAGCATGTCACTTACCTCTCGAACTAGAACATAAGGCATATTGGGACATTAAAGAGCTCAATTATGATTTCAAACTTGCCGGTGAGAAGAGACTATTTGACATTAGCTCACTTGATGAATGGAGAACCCAAGCCGATGAGAATGCCAAACAGTTTAAGGAAAAAGTTAAAAGATGGCATGACAAATGGATACAAAAACGTGAGTTTAATGTAGGTGATTATGTATTGCTACACAACTCCCATTTAAGATTTTTTGCAGGCAAACTCCTCTCTAAATAGGAAGGTCCTTACAGTACCGAGGAGGTCTATCGTTTCGGTGCCGTAAAAATCAACAACTTCGAAGGCACAAATCCGAGGGTGGTGAACGGTCAAAGAATCAAACATTATATCTCAGGTAATCCTATAAATGTTGAAACTAATGTTATCGAAACCGTAACCCCGGAGGTATACATAAAGGACACTTTCCAGAATGTTTCAGCCTCCGAAAAGGAATAGGTATGAGGTACGGTAAGTAAACCGACTCCAAAACAGTTCTAATAGCAATTTTTCTCCGTTTTGGAATATCTAAGAAAATAGGAAAATAAGAGGCCGTCCGGGAAGGACACGAGGCTTCCACGAGGGTGGAGGGCGCGCCTTACCCCCTGGGCGCGCCCCCTGCCTCGTGGGCACCTCGTGTGCTCTCCGGACTCCGTTTTCTTGCACGATGCTTCTTTCGGTCGATAAAAATTCACTATATAATCTCTTGAAGGTTTTGACCACCGTACCACGCAATTATCATCTATTTTTGTTTTGAGTTGTTTCTGCCGCAGATTTAGAGCAAGATGCCCCCTCAAGACTCCGACGAAGAGAGCTATGTATCACATCTCATTGCTGACCCAAAGACCTATGGGGACCTATCTCCTTGTGGTCGAACTACGGATGATGAGGAGGATCCTCACTTGAGGATGATCAATGATTCAAGTTCGGAGGAGGAAGATGTTCCTCTACCTCAACCTGGGGATATGCACGTGAAGTTCAAGAAGTCTAGTCTCCCCAAGAGGGCTAAACTGTCTAACAACCAATTTCCTTCTCGTTTTCGGCAGAAAAGCAAAGGAGATTTATGTGACAAGATCTTGAAGCTGGAATCAGAGGTCGATGATTTAAAGGAGGAGATTGCTCTTCTCAATTACAACATGAAAAAGCTGAAGGCACAATTGTCATCATCATCACCATCTCCTCCACCTCCGAAGAAAGAGGGATAAACGCACGGGCATGGGAACCCCCCTTGGCAACTACCAAGTTTGGGGGAGTGCCCCGGTATCATATCATCATCACACCTTTTTATCTTTACCGTTTTTCTTAGTTCGATCCTTTTGATAATATATTGATCTAGTAGAATAAAATTTTAGTATGATCTAGTTTTGAGTTTTGCTTTATGATCCTTCTTTGTAATCGAGTCCGTGAGCTATATATAATAAAGATTAGTGTTGAATCAAGGGCTTTGCCATCTTGCTATGATCTTGAGGGAATAAAAATAAAAGAGAAGACAAAGAACAAAAAGAAATAAAGAGATCATATGGATCTTATGTAGAGTAATGACTTCACATATAAAGAGTATGATGAATAAAAGATGTTGAGAGATGACAAACATAGTTTTGGTCACTGTTGCAATTAATAGGAAGTAATACAGAAAGAGAGGTTTTCACATATACATATACTATCTTGGACATCTTTTATGATTGTGAGCACTCATTAAAATATGACATGCTAAAGAGTTGATGTTGGGCAAGGAAGACAACGTAATGGGTTATGTTTTCTTACATCCTAAGTAAATTATATTGTCATGGATCATACAACATGTTGAGCTTGCCTTTCCCTCTCATGCTAGCCAAATTCTTCGCACCAAGTAGAGATACTACCTGTGCTTCCAAATATCCTTAAACCCAGTTTTGCCATGAGAGTCCACCATATCTACCTATGGATTGAGTAACATCCTTCAAGTAAGTTGTCATTGTTGCAAGCAATAAAATTGCTCTCTAAATATGTATGATTTATTAGTGCGGAGAAAATAAGCTTTATACGATCTTGTGATGTGGAAGAAATAAAAGCGACGGACTGCATAATAAAGGTCCATATCACAAGTGGCGATATAAAGTTACGTTCTTTTGCATTAAGATTTCGTGCATCCAACCATAAAAGCACATGACAACCTCTGCTTCCCTCTGCGAAGGGCCTATCTTTTATTCTTGTCATATACTTCATACAAGAGTCATGGTGATCTTCACCTTTCCTTTTTTACATTTTATCCTTTGGCAAGCACAATGTGTTGGAAAGATCCTGATATATATAGCTAATTGGATGTGATTTTTCATGAGCTATTATTGTTCACATTACCAGTGAGGTAAAAGGTTGGGAGGCAAAACTATAAGCCCCTATCTTTCTCTGTGTCCGATTAAAACTTCATACCCATAAGTATTGCGTGAGTGTTAGCAATTGTGAAATACTAAATGATAGTTGAGTATGTGGACTTGCAGAAAAGCTCTTATATTGACTCTTTCTGATGTTATGATAAATTGCAATTGCTTCAATGACTGAGATTATACTTTGTTAGTTTTCAATGAAGTTTCTGATTCATACTTGAAATTGTGAATGAATTGTTACTTTTGTTGGGGATCATAGCAGAAATTTAAAATTTTCTACGCATCACCAAGATCAATCTATGGAGTAACCTAGCAACGAGGGGAAGGAGAGTGCATCTACATACCCTTGTAGATCGCTAAGCAGAAGCGTTCAAGTGAACGGGGTTGATGGAGTCGTACTCATCGTGATCCAAATCACCGATGATCCTAGCGCCGAACGGACGGCACCTCCGCGTTCAACACACGTATGGTTGGGAGACGTCTCCTCCTTCTTGATCCAGCAAGGTGAGAGGAGAAGTTGAGGGAAAACTCCGACAGCACGACGGCGTGGTGGTGATGGAGCTCGTGGTTCTCCGGCAGGGCTTCGCCAAGCACTACGGAGGAGGATGAGGTGTTAGAGGAGGAAGAGGGCTGCGCCAGGGGAAGGGTGTGGCTGCCCTCTCTCTCCCTCATTATATATAGGGGGGAGGGAGGAGGGGGAGGCGCCCTAGGGTTCCCTAGGGGAGGGGCGGCGGCCACAGGGGAAACCCTAGATGGGTTTGGGCGCCCCCACCCCCTAGGAAACTTGCCCCCCAAGCCGGGAGGGGCGGCTGCCCTAGGGGTGGCGCCCCCACCTCTCCTGGTTACGTGAGATGGGGTGGGAATGGCGCTCAGCCCCTTAGTGGACTGATGTGCCCTCTCCCCTTGGCCCATAAGGCCCCCAACGCTTGTTGGGGCCTCCGAAACCCCTTTCGGACACGCTGGTCATCACCTGGTACCCCTGGAACAATTCTGGACTCCAATACCCTTCGTCCAATATATCGATCTTCACCTCCGGACCATTCCGGAGCTCCTCGTCATGTCAGGGATCTCATCCGGGACTCCGAACAACCTTCGGTAACCACATACTATTTCCCATAACAACTCTAGCGTCACCGAACCTTAAGTGTGTAGACCCTACGGGTTCGGGAACCATGCAGACATGACCGAGACAACTCTCTGGCCAATAACCAATAGCGGGATTTGGATACCCATGTTGGCTCCCACATGTTCCACGATGATCTCATCAGATGAACCACGATGTCGAGGATTCAATCAATCCCGTATACAATTCCCTTTGTCCAGCGGTATTGTACTTGCCCGAGATTCGATCGTCGGTATCCGATACCTTGTTCAATCTCGTTACCGGCAAGTCTCTTTACTCGTTCCGTAACACATCATCCCATGATCAACTCCTTGGTCACATTGTGCACATTATGATGATGTCCTACCGAGTGGCCCCAGAGATACCTCTCTGTTTACACGGAGTGACAAATCCCAGTCTCGATTCGTGCCAACCCAACAGACACTTTCGGAGATACCTGTAGTGTACCTTTATAGCCACCCAGTTACGTTGTGACGTTTGGCACACCCAAAGCACTCCTACGGTATCCGGGAGCTGCACAATCTCATGGTCTAAGGAAATGATACTTGACATTAGAAAAGCTTTAGCAAACGAACTACATGATCTTGTGCTAGGCTTAGGATTGGGTCTTGTCCATCACATCATTCTCCTAATGATGTGATCCCGTTATCAACGACATACAATGTCCATGGTCAGGAAACCATAACCATCTATTGATCAACGAGCTAGTCAACTAGAGGCTTACTAGGGACATGGTGTTGTCTATTTATCCACACATGTATCTGAGTTTCCTATCAATACAATTCTAGCATGGATAATAAACGATTATCATGAACAATGAAATATAATAATAATAACTAATTTATTATTGCCTCTAGGGCATATTTCCAACAGTCTCCCACTTGCACTAGAGTCAATAATCTAGTTCACATCGCCATGTGATTAACACTCACAGGTCACATCACCATGTGACCAACATCCAAAGAGTTTACTAGACTCAATAATCTAGTTCACATCACTATGTGGTTAACACTCAATGAGTTCTGGGTTTGATCATGTTATGCTTGTGAGAGAGGTTGTAGTCAACGGGTCTTGCCATATTCAGATCCCTATGTATTTCGCAAAACTTTATGTCATATCGTAGATGCTGCTACCACGTTCCACTTGGAGCTATTCCAAATTGTTGCTCCATTATACGTATCCGGTATCTCTACTCAGAGCTATCCGGATAGGTGTTAAGCTTGCATCGACGTAACTCTTTACGTCGAACTCTTTATCACCTCCATAACCGAGAAACATTTCCTTATTCCTCTGAGGACAATTTTGACCGCTATCTGGTGATCCAGTCCTAGATCACCTTTGTACCCTCTTGCCAGACATGTGGCAAGGCACACATCAGGTGCGGTACTCAGCATGGCATACCGTATAGAGCCTATGACAAGAGCATAGGGGACGACCTTCGTCCTTCCTCTTTCTTCTACCGTGGTCAAGCTTTGAGTCTTACTCAACTTCACACCTTACAACTCAGGTAAGAACCCCTTCTTTGACTGATCTATTTTGAACTCCTTCAAAAACATGTCAGGGTGTGCGTTCTTTGAAAGTATCATCAGGCGTCTTGATCTATTTCTATAGATCTTGATGCCCAATATGTAAGCAGCTTTATACAGGTCTTCCTTTGAAAAACACTCTTCAAACAACCGTTTATGCTGTCCAGAAATTCTACATTATTTCGGATCTACAATATGTCATCCACATATACTTATCAGAAATGTTGTAGTGCTCCCACTCACTTTCTTGTAAATACAAGTTTCTAACAAACATTGTATAAACCTAAAAGCTTTGATCACTCCATCAAAATATATATTCCGATTCCGAGATGCTTGCTCTAGTCCATAGAAGGATTGCTGGAGCCAGCATACTTTTTAGCATCCTTAGGATCGTCAAAACCTTTTATTGTATCACATACAACTTTTCTTACGAAAACTGGTCAGAAAACTTGTTTTGACATCCATCTGTAAGATTTCATAATCGAAAAATACAGCTAATGCTAACATGATTCCGACAGACTTTAAGCATCGCTACGGGCGAGAAATTCTCATCGTAGTCAACCCCTTGAACTTGTGAAAAGACTCTTTCCCACAAGTCGAGCTTCATAGACGGTAACATTACCGCCCACATCCGTCTTCTTCTTAAAGATCCATTTATATCAATGGCTTTGCCGATCAACGGGCAAGTCCACCAAAGTCCATACTTTGTTCTGATATATGGATCCTATCTCGGATTTCATGGCTTCTAACCATTTGTCGGAATACAGGCCCACCATTGCTTCTCCATAGCTCGTAGGTTCATTGTTGTCTAACAACATGATATCTAAGACAGGATTACCGTACCACTCAGGAGAAGTATATATCCTTGTCGACCTACGAGGTTCGATAGCAACTTGATCCGAAGCTTCATGATCACTATCATTAACTTCCTATTCAACAGACGTAGGCGCCACAGAAAACATCTTTCTGTGTTGCATCATTCTCTGGTTGAAGTAAAGGTTCGACAACCTCATCAAGTTCTATCTTCCTCCCACTCAATTCTTTCGAGAGAAACTCCTTCTCGAGAAAGGACCCGTTCTTAGCAACAAACAATTTGCCCTCGGATCTGAGATAGAAGGTATACCCAACTGTCACCTTTGGGTATTCTATGAAGATGTGTTTGTCCGCTTTTGGGTTCGAGCTTATCCGGCTGAAGCCTTAAGCATCGCAGCCCCAAACATTAAGAAACGACAACTTTGGTTTCTTGCCAAACCAATGTTCACACGACGTCGTTTCAACGGACTTAGATGGTGCCCTATCTAAAGTGAATGCAGCTGTCTCTAACGCATAACGTCAAAATGAAAACGGTAGATTGGTAACAGACATCATAGATCGCACCATATCTCATAGGGTTCGATTACAATGTCCGGACACACCATTACCTTGTGGTGTTCCAGGTGTCTTCAACTGTGAAACAATTCCACAATGTCTTAAGTGATTGCCAAACTCATAACTCAGAAAATCCCATTTTGATCAGATCGTAGGAACATGATCTTATTGTTATGATGATTCTTAACTTCACTCTAAAAACGCTTGAACTTTTCAAACGTTTCAGACTTGTGCTTCATTAAGTAGATATACCTATATCTACCCAAATCGTCAGTGAAGATGAGAAAATAGAGATATCCACCGCACGCTTCAATTCTCATTGGATCACACGCATCAGCATGCATGATTTCCAACAAGTCACTTGCCCGTTTCATTGTACCTGAAAACGGGGTCTTACTCATCCTGCCCATGAGGCATGGCTCGCATGTGTCAAGCGATTCAAAATCAAGTGACTCCAAACATCCATCGACATGGAGTTTCTTCATGCATCTTACGCCAATATGACCTAAGCGGCAGTGCCACAAGAAAGTGGTACTATCATTATTAACTCTACATCCTTTGGCGTGAACATGTGTATCACCACGACCGAGATTCATTGAACCATTCACATAGGGTGCATGACCATGAAAGGTATCATTCATGTAAACAGAATAACCATTATTCTCTAACTTAAATGAATGACCGTATTGCAATGAACATGATCAAATCATATTCATGCTCAACATAGACACCTGATAACATTTATCTAGGTTCAATACTAATCCCGAAGGCAGATGGAGCGTGCGATGGTGATCTCATCAACTTTGGAAACACTTCCAACACACATCGTCACCTCGTCCTCAGCCAGTCTCCGTTTAGTCGTAGCTTTTGCTTCAAGTCACCAATAATAGTAACTGAACCGGTATCCAATACCCAGGTGCTACCAGGAGTACTAGTGAGGTACACATTAACAACACGTATAAATTTTGTTGAAGTTGCCAGCCTTCTTATCTACCATGCATTTGGGGTAATTCCGCTACCAGTGACCGTTCCCTTTACAATAGAAGCACTTAGTCTCGGGTTTAGGCTCAACCTTGGGTTCCTTCACTGGAGCGGCAACTGGTTTGCCATCCATGAAGTTTCCCTTCTAGCCCTTGCCCTTCTTGAAACCAGTGGTCTTGTTAAACCATCAACACTTGATGCTCCTTCTTGATTTCTACCTTTTGTGGTCTTAAGCACCGCGAACAGCTCTGGGATCAACTCCATCCCTTGCATGTCATACTTCATCACGAAGATCTAGTAGCTTAGTGATAGTGGCTAGAGAACTCTATCAATCACTATCTTATCTGGAAGTTTAACTCCCACTTTATTTAAGTGATTGTAGCACCCAGACATTCTGAGCACATGCTCACTAGCTGAGCTATTCTCCTCCATCTTGTTGGCAAAAGAACTTGTCAGAGGTCTCACACCTCTCAACACGGGCATGAGCCTGAAATCCCAATTTCAGCTCTTGGAACATCTCATATGTTCTATGGCATTCAAAACGTCATTGGAATCCCGATTCTAAGCCGTAAAGTATGGTGCACTAAACTATCAAGTAGTCATCAGGATGTGTCTGTCAGGTGTTCACAACATCCACACACGACGTTGTAGGGGTTTGCACATCGAGCGGTGCATCAAAGACGTAAGCCTTCTGTGTAGCAGTGAGGACACTCCTCGGACTACGTACCTAGTCCGCATCATTGCTTACAATATCTTTCAACTTAATCTTTCTCTAGGAACGTATTGAAACAGGGATCTACAACGTGAGCTATTTATCTACAACATATTTGCAAAGACAATTTAGACTATGTTCATGATAATTGAGTTCATCTAATCAAATTATTTAATGAACTCCCACTCAGATAGACATCCCTCTAGTCATCTAAGTGAAACATGATCCGAGTTAACTAGGCCGTGTCTGATCATCACGTGAGATGGACTAGCCAACATCGGTGAACATCTTCATGTTGATCGTATCTTCTATACGACTCATGCTCGACCTTTCGGTCTTCCGTGTTCCGAGGCCATGTCTGTACATGCTAGGCTCGTCAAGTCAACCTAAGTGTATTGCGTGTGTAAATCTGGCTTACACCCGTTGTATTCGAACGTTAGAATCTATCACACCCGATCATCACGTCGTGCTTCGAAACAACGAACCTTCGCAACGGTGCACAGTTAGGGGGAACACTTTTCTTGAAATTTTAGTGAGGGATCATCTTATTTAAGCTACCGTTGTTCTAAGAAAATAAGATGTAAAACATGATAAACATCACATGCAATCAAATAGTGACATGATATGGCCAATATCATTTTGCTCCTTTTGATCTCCATCTTCGGGGCTCCATGATCATCGATGTCACCGGCATGACACCATGATCTCCAAACCATGATCTCCATCATCGTGTCTTCTTGAAGTTGTCTCGTCATCTGTTACTTCTACTACTATGGCTAACGCTTTAGCAATAAAGTAAACTAATTACATGACGTTTATGTTGACACGCAGGTCATAAATAAATTAAGACAACTCCTATGGCTCCTGCCGGTTGTCATACTCATCGACATGCAAGTCGTGATTCCTATTACAAGAACATGATCAATCTCATACATCACATATATCATTCATCACATCCTTTTGGCCATATCACATCACAAGGCATATGCTGCAAAAACAAGTTAGACGTCCTCTAATTGTTGTTGCAAGTTTTTATGTGGCTTCTATAGGTTTCTAGCAAGAACGTTTCTTACCTACGCGAAAACCACAACGTGATATGCCAATTTCTATTTACCCTTCATAAGGACCCTTTTCATTGAATCCGATCCGACTAAAGTGGGAGAGACAGACACCCGCTAGCCACCTTATGCAACTAGTGCATGTCAGTCGGTGGAACCAGTCTCACGTAAGCGTACGTGTAAGGTCGGTCCGGGCCGCTTCATCCCACGATGCCGCCGAATCAAGATAAGACTAGTAACGGCCAGTAAATTGACAATATCGATGCCCACAACTGCTTTGTGTTCTACTCGTGCATAGAAACTACGCATAGACCTAGCTCTGATTCCACTGTTGGGGATCATAGCAGAAATTTAAAATTTTCTACGCATCACCAAGATCAATCTATGGAGTAACCTAGCAACGAGGGGAAGGAGAGTGCATCTACATACCCTTGTAGATCGCTAAGCGGAAGCGTTCAAGTGAACGGGGTTGATGGAGTCGTACTCGTCGTGATCCAAATCATCGATGATCCTAGCGCCGAACGGACGGCACCTCCATGTTCAACACACGTACGGTTGGGAGAAGTCTCCTCCTTCTTGATCCAGCAAGGTGAGAGGAGAAGTTGAGGGAAAACTCCGACAGCACGACGGCGTGGTGGTGATGGAGCTCATGGTTCTCCGGCAGGGCTTCGCCAAGCACTATGGAGGAGGATGAGGTGTTGGAGGAGGAAGAGGGCTGCGCCAGGGGAAGGGTGCGGCTGCCCTCTCTCTCCCTCACTATATATAGGGGGAGGGAGGAGCGGAGTCGCCCTAGGGTTCCCTAGGGGAGGGCGGCGGCCACAGGGGAAACCCTAGATGGGTTTGGGCGCCCCCACCCCCTAGGAAACTTGCCCCCCAAGCCGGGAGGGGCGGCTGCCCTAGGGGTGGCGCCCCCACCTCTCCTGGTTACGTGAGATGGGGTGGGAGGGGCGCTCTGCCCCTTCATGGGCTGATGTGCCCTCTCCCGTTGGCCCATAAGGCCTCCCAACGCTTGTCGGGGCCTCCAAAACCCCTTTCGGACACGCTGGTCATCACCTGGTACCCCTGGAACAATTCCGGACTCCAATACCCTTCGTCCAATATACAGATCTTCACCTCCGAACCATTCCGGAGCTCCTTGTCATGTCCGGGATCTCATCCGGGACTCCGAACAACCTTCGGTAACCACATACTATTTCCCATAACAACTCTAGCGTCACCAAACCTTAAGTGTGTAGACCCTACGGGTTCGGGAACCATGCAGACATGACCGAGACAACTCTCCGGCCAATAACCAACAGCGGGATCTGGATACCCATGTTGGCTCCCACATGTTCCACGATGATCTCATCGGATGAACCACGATGTCGAGGATTCAATCAATCTCGTATACAATTCGCTTTGTCCAGCAGTATTGTACTTGCCCGAGATTCGATCGTCGGTATCCGATACCTTGTTCAATCTTGTTACCGGCAAGTCTCTTTACTCGTTCCGTAACACATCATCCCGTGATCAACTCGTTGGTCACATTGTGCACATTATGATGATGTCCTACCGAGTGGGCCTAGAGATACCTCTCCGTTTACACGGAGTGACAAATCTTAGTCTCGATTCGTGCCAACCCAACAGGCACTTTTGGAGATACCTGTAGTGTACCTTTATAGCCACCCAGTTACGTTGTGACGTTTGGCACACCCAAAGCACTCCTACGGTATCCGGGAGTTGCACAATCTCATGGTCTAAGGAAATGATACATGACATTAGAAAAGCTTTAGCAAACGAACTACACGATCTTGTGCTAGGCTTAGGATTGGGTCTTGTCCATCACATCATTCTCCTAATGATGTGATCCCGTTATCAACGACATCCAATGTCCATGGTCAGGAAACCGTAACCATCTATTGATCAACGAGCTAGTCCACTAGAGGCTTACTAGGGACATGGTGTTGTCTATTTATCCACACATGTATCTGAGTTTCCTATCAATACAATTCTAGCATGGATAATAAACGATTATCATGAACAATGAAATATAATAATAATAACTAATTTATTATTGCCTCTAGGGCATATTTCCAACAACTTTAGCATAAGAAATCATATGACAATATATATATATATGTGTGTGTGTGTGTGTTGCTGATATAAGAATGATCATGTCCGTATTTTATTTTATCGACACCTCTATCTCTAAACATGTGGTCATATTTTTCGATATAGGCTTCCGCTTGAGGACAAGCGAGGTCTAAGCTTGGGGGAGTTGATACGTCCATTTTGCATCATGCTTTTATATCGATATTTATTGAATTATGGACTGTTATTTCACTTTATGTCACAATACTTATGGCTATTCTCTCTTATTTTACAAAGTTTACATGAAGAGGGAGAATGCCGGCAGCTGGAATTCTGGGCTAGAAAAGGAGAAAATATTAGAGATCTATTCTGCACAACTCCAAAAGTCCTAAAACTTCACGGGAGCATGTTTCAGAATATATAAAAAATATTGGGGGAAGGAAGCACCAGAGGGGGCCACCCACCATCCACGAGGGTGGGGGCGCGCCCTACCCCCCCTGGGCGCGCCCCCTTCCTCGTGGACCCCTGGCAGGCCTCCGGTGCCCATCTTCTGCTATATGAGGTCTTATGTCCAAGAAAAAATCATAAGAAAGCTTACGGGACGAAACTCCGCCGCCACGAGGCGGAACCTTGGCGGAACCAATCTAGGGCTCCGGCGGAGTTGTTCTGTCGGGGAAACTTCCCTCCGGGAGGGGGGAATCATCACCACCGTCATCATCATCGATCCTCTCATCGGGAGGGGGTCAATCGCCATCAACATCTTCACCAGCAGCATCTCATCTCAAACCCTAGTTCATCTCTTGTATCGAATCTTTGTCCCAAAACCTCATATCGGTACCTGTGGGTTGCTAATAGTGTTGATTACTCCTTGTAGTTGATGCTAGTTGGTTTATTCGGTGGAAGATCATATGTTCAGATCTTTTATGCATATTAATGCCCCTCTGATTATGAACATGAATATGATTTGTGAATAGTTACATTTGTTCCTGAGGACACGGGAGAAGTCTTGCTATAAGTAGTCATGTGAATTTAGTATTCGTTAGATATTTTGATGAGATGTATGTTGTCTCTCCTCTAGTGGTGGCATGTGAACGTCGACTACATGACACTTTACCATTATTTGGGCCTAGAGGAAGGCATTGGGAAGAAATAAGTATATGATGGGTTGCTAGAGTGACAAAAGCTTAAACCCTAGTTTATGTGTTGCTTCGTAAGGGGCTGATTTGGATCCATATGTTTCATGCTATGGTTAGGTTTACCTTAATACTTCTTTTATAGTTGTGGATGCTTGCAAGAGGGGTTAATCATAAGTGGGATGCTTGTCCAAGGAAGGGCAGTACCCAAGCACCGGTCCACCCACATATCAAATTATCAAAGTACCAAACGCGAATCATATGAGCGTGATGAAAACTAGCTTGACGATAATTCCCATGTGTCCTCGGGAGCGCCTTCCTTTATATAAGAATTTGACCAGGCTTGTCCTTTGCTACAAAAAGGATTGAGCCATCTTGCCGCACCTTATTTACTTTTATTACTTGTTACCCGTTACAAATTACCTTATCATAAAACTATCTGTTACCGATAATTTCAGTGCTTGCAGAGAATACCTAACTGAAAACTGCTTATCATTTCCTTCTGCTCCTCGTTGGGTTCGACACTCTTACTTATCGAAATGACTACGATAGATCCCCTATACTTGTGGGTCATCAACCATCCTGGAAGACCTTAGGGATGATAACTCGGTGTGCTCCATTGATACCATTACTACTACCCAACAGCTCCCGAGTTGTGGACATGTGAATGCAGCTCCAAGATGTAGTCCTTGACAGCAAAACTCTCGATTGCATCGTGTGAACTGTGTCGTTTTAAGCCTCCTACTCAGTTTCATCTGCATACGGTCTCCAGTTTGACAGTGCCATGGTCCCTTTCTTGGATAATAAAATTTGGAGCACCAAGGTTGGGCGCAAGTGTAAGATTTTCATGTGGCTTCTCCTCCATCGAAAAGCTCTTATGTAAGACAGCCTTGGCATCCATAGGTGGGCACATGACAAGTTTTGTGAGCTTTGCCTAACCAGGTACAAATCTAATGTGCACCTCTTGCACTCGAATGCATATTGTCCCGTGGGGTTTGGGTATTGTCTCAAATTGGCTTTCTATCACCCGTGGGATTTGGGTATTGTCTCAAATTGTTGTAACAACAATATTCCTAGCCATTATCTATGTGTTGTGGAATGTTTGGGAATAGCATAATAGGTGCACCTTCAACAACACTTCTCTGGTATTGCATACTTTGTCATGGTGTGGACATTAGCCAACTCCAATTGGCCTTTACTCTGGAGATGTAATAACTTTAGTTCCAGTCTCTTGGTTTCTATTTTCATCTTGTAAATAACTCTTGTACTCTTTTTGGTTCTCTACCTTAATGCAATGGGCAATGCTCCTGCCTTTCATGTAAAAAATAGGTAACATCAACAAATAGTTATGATCTTATGTGTGAAAAGTACATCACCAACATGCATAGTGGTAACCTGACAATGCGCGCCATACACTACACGCCCGGCGGGCCGTGGTTCGAGCGGTACAAGGACTGCGAGTTCGCCGACCTCTGGGTCCAGGAGCGCGACGCGTACGAGTCCGACGAGAAAGAAGATCACGAAGTGGAAGGCACAAGAGTGCCATCATTGTCTGCGCTTGCGGTGGACGCATGATGCACCACGACCACGTGTTCTGTTCGTCTTTGTTGTTTTCCGTTGTCAAGTTAGTTCCTACTATGAGCGTGACGACTATCATGTAAAAATAAGGCCCTGGAAGGCGTTCCTTGAGGGCCAAAGTGTAGTATCGAATAGGGAGTATAATATATCCTATGTTGAAGTTTTTCCCAGAAAATGAAATTAATAAGGACTATGAACACTTAAAATAAACTCGACAAGCTGACTTTAAATTAACAAAGCCATCAACCAACAAGAATTACAACATAGCCACTTACAATAAAAAGAAAGAAAAATAAACGGCTAAAAATGTAGAGTGATTGCACAGCTTAAAACCAAATTAGAAGAAACAAACAAAACAAAAGCTACGAAAACCGGCCTGAGACCCCAAGGCTGGAATGCCATGAATAGCAGCCGCCACCAGCGGGAATGTGAAGATCAAGGAAGGGGTCGCCAACACTGGAAGAACGCATCCTCTCTCACTCCATACAAGCCAAAACTAGGTCACCCGTGCGATCCATCATTGCCTCCGAAGAGGGCCACTACCCTCTCGCCTTGGCTCGAAGGACGCCGCAACGCTGGCAGACAAAATGCTCCCACTACAGCTCTCATGAACAACGCCTAACTAGCTGCCCAGGAATAAACCAAAAAGAAATCATCATAACATAGCCTTCCACGACCACACCGACATCCGCGGCTCACCACACAACAAGATGCAAGCTAAAGAATCACACTACACAACGAAACGAGCGAAGATGAGCCAACGTCACCATAGTGATCCCCACACAACGCCTCTAGGAAGGGGAGCGACGACGGCACGCCGCGGCTGTCCACAAGGCGAACTGGGTTTTCACCCGAAGCTACAGATGCAAGTCGGTTTGGGATGGGAGCTTGGCGATGCCTTAGAGGAGGGATCTCGTGTGAGTCTAGGGTGGACTTGCAACTGGAGACAAAAAATGATTTGACTTAGTTGCAAGTTAATAGTGAACTTGTAATTGGGGCAAAAAAAATGGTTCTTCCCGGTTGCCGGGTGAGGGTGGAGTTGCAATTGGGGCAAAATTAAAAAGGGCCGCACAGAAAAAGGCATCGACTATAATGGAAGACAAAAGGAAAAATGGAGAGAGAGTGGAGGAATGGGGAGAGGCAAAGCAGCCGCATAATGAGGGTGATAAAAAATGGTAGCGCAAAGAGCACCCTATCTCTTCTGCTTCTACAAAGCAGGCCAATAACAAGCGACAAAGAAAGCTCATGAAAATGGCTAGGAGAAAACAAAACCAAGGACAAAATAAAAATGGGCCTAACAAAAACCGGCTGACAACTAGACATCACAACGACACATGATGCACGCGACAAAAAAGCTCATGAAAATGGCTAGGAGAAAACAAAACCAAGGACAAAATAGAAAATGGGCCTAACAAAACTGTCTGACAACTAGACATCCCAACGACGCATGACGCACGCGACAAAAACGAAGCGAGTTCAAGTTTGCATCAGGATTACAACAAATAGACTGGACGAACAACTTAATTAGATGAGACATTGTTAAAATCTTATCTAGATGAGATTTGGCAAATCCAATTTGATTTTTTAAAATATTTTTTAAATGTTCCTGAATTAAAAATCAAAAATTCAAAAAGTGTTCACAAATTTAAAAATTATTAATTTTAATAAGTGTTCGCACAATTCAAAAAATATTTCACGTACTACAAATATCATGAATTGTAAAATGAGTAAAATGAAAGGAGAAGAACAACATAAAAAGCAAAAAAAATACAAAATTCTCCCTGAAAAGAGAAAAGAAAATGGGAGTCTAAAACACGACGTGACCACGGGCACACAAACATAAAAACAAGTGGACGCACCATCACACAACAATACGTACATGGTCAGCTAAGAAAAATCAACAAGTCAAAAAAAAGCGTGGCAACGGTCCAGTCCAGGTAAAAAAGATGAAAATAAAAATAAAGCAAGCCCACTCCTCCATCATAAAAAGAAAACATGAAAACTCACAAAAATTGAAAACTCAAAACTGAAACAAACCAAGTTACATGTCATTGTTATTCTTTCTTAGATTTTTTTTGTAGATGAACTAGGGATTTTATTCAAGGTTCAAAACAGCCGGAATACAAGTAATGTCAGGGGGATCCCTCGCCACAAATGGCGACCTACCGGAAGCAACGAAGCTGCCTTTGCCAAAGCATGCCCTGCATAATTCGCTTCCCTATTTTCAAAACGAAAAGTTACTATTCTTTCTTAGATATGACGGTTACTAGTCCCATTCTCTCATATTTATGCATTTTGGGGGCATTTGTCCAAGCCCACTTAATCAGGTGAATGCGAAAGAGAAAGAAGCAAACTAAGAAGAACACGTCGTGTGAAGCCCAGATGAAACAAAAGAAAGGCCCATATCCATGCAGCAGACACGAGAATATAATAGGCCCAGCACGGTGCGAAAATAACTCGACTAGGGGGAGATGAGCGACGTTCAACTCAAAAAATAAAGGAGATCGACGACGTGGGACACAGCGACAACAACGATCAACAGTTTTCACAAAATGTTTTCTGTGTCTTGATCATGTGGTGGATAACTTAGATGTTACATAACTAACTCTCATCTAGAAGTGAGCTAGCAAACCCCCAAAACCTAACACATCTAGTACTAGCTCTTAGGCTGAACTAGATTGCCAAAATTAACCGATTGCGCTACCCCCTCCGCGCTTACACTTAGAAATGGTGAGAAATAGAAGACCATGCTTTTGTTATTTTATCAAACTCAACTAACACACCCTTTTACAATTTCAACTCGATTGACATTACTTTCTTTGACTTTTAAATGGGGATGTTTTTGTGTCGTTGTCTTGTTGAAGTCATTGCTCGAACATGTTCGGACCGGTTAATCAGGGTGAAAACCTAGATTCTGATCTTGTGCGGTTGAATCCAGTGACGAAATCGTTTGAGTGCCGCTCCCTTATGAATGCGTTGCTCCTGAAGAATCCCGTCACTCCTGTAGCGTCATGAGATGGTTCGCGCAGATATGACCACTGTCGTAATTTATCAATTGTGGATTTGATGTCCTTTTTCTTTTATTCTCGTCTATGCATAGTTTTGGTCTTATATGACTTTGCTATTTGTTAGCGTGTATTTTGCTTGGTTCCATTGCATCGAAGGTGTGTGTTTTGTGTGTGTGTGTTGATGTTGAATTGTTGATTGTGTGCATCCTCACTATGCAGCGGTCGGAGGTGTGTTTATTGTGTTTATATAAAAGATTGTATTCTGCTATTTAAGAAAATGCTTGTTCATTGAACATATAAAGGTCGCTAGAGTACCCGCCGTTTTAGAGGCATTGCAGGCGCTAGCGCTCGTGGACCGCTCAATTTTTTTCACCGTACGATAATTCTTACGCTGGCACCTGGTCAACCGTTCGTTGTTTTGCACGTTAGCTGCAGTTAGATGAGTCAATGGTGGGTGGACCTTGGTAGGCGTGGGGCCAGGTAATTTGGTGCTGCTTCTACATTAATGCGTAAGAGAGAGTTTTACAGCGACCACATCTAGCGATAGGAACGTGGGCTGTGTACCCGGGGTGGGTAAAACCTAGCCGCCACTCATATCCCTCCCCCGATCCCCCTGCCCTTCCTTGGCGCCGCCAGCTCCGCCCACTTCTTTGCGCGGCGGCGGCGGCTGAACCTCTCCGGCCCTACCATTCTCCATCGGCCGGGGGCCGGGGCCATTGGGTGGGATGTCGCTGTTCCCCACCACCGGCTGGGAGCGTTGACGGTGGCGACAAGTAGGAGCTTGCCGGCGCATTGAGGAGGTCGACGCATCGCTTCTGCCTCTTTGCCACTGGCCCACTACCACGACGCCTCCTCGCCGACCACGCATCTGCCACCGGTGGAGACTGGAGAGTGCCCTCCGGTTGAAGGTTTGCCGCCCCAGCAGAGCCGTGCACTGTCGCTGTCGCCGCCACCACAGTCCTTGTCTTTCTTGCAGCCTTCTCTCATGCCACCTCTCTTGTGACCCCTGGCGTCGTGGATTCCTTGATTATATGTTGTTGTCTGCTCGTTGTTTTTGTTTGGCATAAGAGAAAAAAAATCGACGCATCTTACATACCGTTGTTGGATTTAAATGGGCAACTGTCCATCCAAATTTGTTTGGTTGATCAGATATTTGTCCATTTGGTTGTGTAAATGTAATCACATGTTCATAACTTTTGCAATCATCAGCGAAGATTTGGGTGGCTGGGATTGATTGCCGTAGGGAAAACTAAGCAAGAACAAGGAGCTCAAGATTTTTCTACTACTTTGCTAATAGCTCTGTGAGGTAATTCAGCTACCTATATGTTTGTTTGTTTCCTGTGGTAGCAAGGTTATTATTTTAATTTACAGAATATAAACATGATGTATAATTTAAGCGCCTAATAGTAGATGTTGCTAGCATGAACATAATGTGTACTGTACTAATCCTGACGAATAGGTTCAGCAACCGCCATTCCAGGGGCATTCGCGGCGCGCATGCGATCTGGCCGCATGATCTGCCTTGCTGTCCTGATTTTACAGTACTGTCAAAAATCCCGCGGTTAGTTTCTTTGGACATTGATCTTTCATGCTACAACAGATGACGTGTGGGTTTCCTTTCCTCACGGGCCCGTTTTGCAGTTACATTGAGAAGAAACCTCAGGGTCCCGTATGCTCTGTGCGCGGTGGATTCGGGTAAAAACCTAGCTGCCAATCCCCTCTCATCCTCGATCCCAGACCCAATGCCTCATCTCTCCTCTCTTGCCGCCGCCACCATGTCCATTCTCCTCCTTCTCCTCTGCCCAGGGCTGCCTCTCCCCCTTTTCCTCGACCAGATCCTGCCGGATCCTCCCGCGTGCCGGCTTATCCTCGAAGAGAAGGGTCATATCTGCAGGGGAAGAGGGGTGGGGCAGCAAAGTTGAGGAGTAGCATCGCAGCTGGGTCTTCATAGTTTGGGTGGAGGAGCAGGGGAGGTGGGTGATGGGGGGAAGGTATCTTTTGATTGCATTTTAGAAGCAAAATAATAATAGTTTTGCAATCTCCCAAATACTTTGTCCATGAGAATCAATGATATTTATTTACCTTATTGTTTCACAGGATTGATTTTATGGGAGAGATAAAGAATAAAGATATGCATCATGTAGTGCTTACTGTTGGGAACGTAGTAATTTCAAAAAAAATCCTACGCACACGCAAGATCATGGTGATGCATAGCAACGAGAGGGGAGAGTGTTGTCTACGTACCCTCGTAGACCGGAAGCGGAAGCGTTAGCACAACGCGGTTGATGTAGTCGTACGTCTTCACGGCCCGACCGATCAAGCACCGAAACTATGACACCTCCGAGTTCTAGCACACGTTCAGCTCGATGACGATCCCCGGACTCCGATCCAGCAAAGTGTCGGGGATGAGTTCCGTCAGCACGACGGCGTGGTGACGATCTTGATGTTCTACCGTCGCAGGGCTTCGCCTAAGCACCGCTACAATATTATCGAGGATTATGGTGGAGGGGGGCACCGCACACGACTAAGAGATCAATGATCAATTGTTGTGTCTCTGGGGTGCCCCCTGTTGGGGAACGTAGTAATTTCAAAAAAATTCCTACGCACACGCAAGATCATGGTGATGCATAGCAACGAGAGGGGAGAGTGTGATCTACGTACCCTTGTAGATCGACAACGGAAGCGTTAGCAGAACGTGGTTGATGTAGTCGTACGTCTTCACGGCCCGACCGATCAAGCACCGAAACTACGGCACCTCCGAGTTCTAGCACACGTTCAGCTCGATGACGATCCCCGGACTCCGATCCAACAAAGTGTCGGGGAAGAGTTCCATCAGCACGACGGCGTGGTGACGATCTTGATGTACTATCGTCGCAGGGCTTCGCCTAAGCACCGCTACAATATTATTGAGGACTATGGTGGAAGGGGGCACCACACACGGCTAAGAATATGATCACGTGGATCAACTTGTGTGTCTATGGGGTTCCCCTGCCCCCGTATATAAAGGATCAAGGGGGGGTGCGGCCGACCAGGAGAGGGCGCGCCAGGAGGAGTCCTACTCCCTCTGGGAGTAGGATTCCCCCCCTTTCCTAGTTCGAATAGGATTCGGGAGGGGGAAAAGAGGAGAGAGAGAAGGAAGGGGGGCGCCGGCCCCCTCTCCTTGTCCTATTCGGACTAGGGGGGAGGGGCGCGCGGCCCAGCCCTGGCCACCTCTCCTCTCTTCCACTAAAGCCCACTAAGGCCCATATACCTCCCGGGGGGTTCTCGTAACCTCCCGGTACTCCGGTAAAATCCCGATTTCACCCGGAACACTTCTGATATCCAAATATAGGCTTCCAATATATCAATCTTTATGTCTCGACCATTTCGAGACTCCTCGTCATGTCCGTGATCACATCCGGGACTCCGAACAAACTTCGGTACATCAAAATGCATAAACTCATAAAATAACTGTCATCAAAACCTTAAGCGTGCGGACCCTACGGGTTCGAGAACAATGTAGACATGACCGAGACACGTCTCCGGTCAATAACCAATAGCGGAACCTGGATGCTCATATTGGCTCCTACATATTCTACGAAGATCTTTTATCGGTCAGACCGCATAACAACATATGTTGTTCCCTTTGTCATCGGTATGTTACTTGCCCGAGATTCGATCGTCGGTATCTCAATACCTAGTTCAATCTCGTTACCGGCAAGTCTCTTTACTCGTTCCGTAATACATCATCTCACAACTAACTCATTAGTTGCAATGCTTGCAAGGCTTATGTGATGTGCATTACCGAGAGGGCCCAGAGATACCTCTCCGACAATCGGAGTGACAAATCCTAATCTCAAAATACGCCAACCCAACATGTACCTTTGGAGACACCTGTAGAGCTCCTTTATAATCACCCAGTTACGTTGTGATGTTTGGTAGCACACAAAGTGGTCCTCCGGTAAACAGGAGTTGCATAATCTCATAGTCATAGGAACATGTATAAGTCATGAAGAAAGCAATAGCAACATACTAAACGATCAGGTGCTAAGCTAATGGAATGGGTCATGTCAATCAGATCATTCACCTAATGATGTGATCCTGTTAATCAAATAAAAACTCTTTTTCCATGGTTAGGAAACATAACCATCTTTGATTTACGAGCTAGTCAAGTAGAGGCATACTAGTGACACTCTATTTGTCTATGTATTCACACATGTATTATGTTTCCGGTTAATACAATTCTAGCATGAATAATAAACATTTATCATGATATAAGGAAATAAATAATAACTTTATTATTGCCTCTAGGGCATATTTCCTTCAGTCTCCCACTTGCACTAGAGTCAATAATCTAGATTACACAGTAATGATTCTAACACCCATGGAGTTTTGGTGCTGATCATGTTTTGCTCGTGGAAGAGGCTTAGTCAACGGGTCTGCTACATTCAGATCCGTATGTATCTTGCAAATCTCTATGTCTCCCACCTGGACTAGATCCCGGATGGAATTGAAGCGTCTCTTGATGTGCTTGGTTCTCTTGTGAAATCTGGATTCCTTTGCCAAGGCAATTGCACCAGTATTGTCACAAAAGATTTTCATTGGAACCGATGCACTAGGTATGACACCTAGATCGGATATGAACTCCTTCATCCAGACTCCTTCATTTGCTGCTTCCGAAGTAGCTATGTATTCCGCTTCACACGTAGATCCCGCCACGATGCTTTGTTTAAAACTGCACCAACTGACAGCTCCACCGTTTAATGTAAACACGTATCCGGTTTGCGATTTAGAATCGTCCGGATCAGTGTCAAAGCTCGCATCAACGTAACCATTTACGATTAGCTCTTTGTCACCTCCATAAACGAGAAACATATCCTTAGTCCTTTTCAGGTATTTCAGGATGTTCTTGACCGTTGTCCAGTCATCCACTCCTGGATTACTTTGGTACCTCCCTGCTAGACTTATAGCAAGGCACACATCAGGTCTGGTACACAGCATTGCATACATGATAGAGCCTATGGCTGAAGCATAGGGAACATCTTTCATTTTCTCTCTATCTTCTACAGTGGTCGGGCATTGAGTCTGACTGAACTTCACACCTTGTAACACAGGCAAGAACCCTTTCTTTGCTTGATCCATTTTGAACTTCTCCAAAACTTTGTCAAGGTATGTGCTTTGTGAAAGTCCAATTAAGCGTCTTGATCTATCTCTATAGATCTTAATGCCTAATATGTAAGCAGCTTCACCGAGGTCTTTCATTGAAAAACTCTTATTCAAGTATCCCTTTATGCTATCCAGAAATTCTATATCATTTCCAATTAGTAATATGTCATCCACATATAATATCAGAAATGCTACAGAGCTCCCACTCACTTTCTTGTAAATACAGGCTTCTCCAAAAGTCTGTATAAAACCAAATGCTTTGATCACACTATCAAAGCGTTTATTCCAACTCCGAGAGGCTTGCACCAGTCCATAAATGGATCGCTGGAGCTTGCACACTTTGTTAGCTCCCTTTGGATCGACAAAACCTTCTGGTTGCATCATATACAACTCTTCTTCCAGAAATCCATTCAGGAATGCAGTTTTGACATCCATCTGCCAAATTTCATAATCATAAAATGCGGCAATTGCTAACATGATTCGGACAGACTTAAGCATCGCTACGGGTGAGAAGGTCTCATCGTAGTCAATACCTTGAACTTGTCGAAAACCTTTTGCGACAAGTCGAGCTTTGTAGACAGTAATATTACCGTCAGCGTCAGTCTTCTTCTTGAAGATCCATTTATTCTCAATTGCTTGCCGATCATTGGGCAAGTCAACCAAAGTCCATACTTTGTTCTCATACATGGATCCCATCTCAGATTTCATGGCTTCAAGCCATTTTGCGGAATCTGGGCTCACCATCGCTTCTTCATAGTTCGTAGGTTCATCATGATCTAATAGCATGACTTCCAGAACAGGATTACCGTACCACTCTGGCGCGGATCTCATTCTGGTTGATCTACGAGGTTCAGTAGTATCTTGTTCTGAAGTTTCATGATCATTATCATTAGCTTCCTCACTAATTGGTGTAGGTGTCACAGAAACAGGATTCTGTGATGTATTACTTTCCAATAAGGGAGTAGGTACAATTACCTCATCAAGTTCTACTTTCCTTCCACTCACTTCTTTCGAGAGAAACTCCTTCTCTAGAAAGTTTCCGAATTTAGCAACAGAAGTCTTGCCTTCGGATCTGTGATAGAAGGTGTATCCAATAGTTTCCTTTGGATATCCTATGAAGACACATTTTTCTGATTTGGGTTCGAGCTTATCAGGTTGAAGTTTTTACACATAAGCATCGCAGCCCCAAACTTTCAGAAACGACAACTTTGGTTTCTTGCCAAACCACAGTTCATAAGGCATCGTCTCAACGGATTTTGATGGTGCCCTATTTAACGTGAATGCGGCCGTATCTAGAGCATATCCCCAAAACGATAGCGGTAAATCAGTAAGAGACATCATAGATCGCACCATATCTAGTAAAGTACAATTACGACGTTCGGACACACCATTACGCTGTGGTGTTCCGGGTGGCGTGAGTTGCGAAACTATTCCACATTGTTTCAAATGTACACCAAACTCATAACTCAAATATTCTCCTCCACGATCAGATCGTAGGAATTTTATTTTCTTGTTACGATGATTTTCAACTTCACTCTGAAATTCTTTGAACTTTTCAAATGTCTCAGACTTGTGTTTCATTAAGTAGATATACCCATATCTGCTTAAGTTATCTGTGAAGGTGAGAAAATAACGATATCCGCCATGAGCCTCAACATTGATCGGACCACATACATCTGTGTGTATGATTTCCAACAAATCTGTTGCTCTCTCCATGGTACCGGAGAACGGTGTTTTTGTCATCTTACCCATAAGGCACGGTTCGCAAGTACCAAGTGATTCATAATCAAGTGGTTCCAAAAGCCCATCAGTATGGAGTTTCTTCATGCGCTTTATACCGATATGACCTAAACGGCAGTGCCACAAATAAGTTGCACTATCATTATCAACTCTGCATCTTTTGGTTTCAACACTATGAATATGTGTGTCACTACTATCGAGATTTCATAAGAATAGACCACTCTTGCATGACCATAAAAGATATTACTCATGTAAATAGAACAACCATTATTCTCTGATTTAAATGAATAACCGTCTCGCATCAAACAAGATCCAGATATAATGTTCATGCTTAACGCTGGCACCAAATAACAATTATTTAGGTCTAATATTAATCTCGAAGGTAGCTGTAGAGGTAGCGTGCCGACTGCGATCACATCGATTTTGGAACCATTTCCCACGCGCATCATCACCTCGTCCTTAGCCAATCTTCGCTTAATCCGTAGTCCCTGTTTCGAGTTGCAAATATTAGCAACAGAACCAGTATCAAATACCCAGGTGCTACTGCGAGCATTAGTAAGGTACACATCAATAACATGTATATCACATATACCTTTGTTCACCTTGCCATCCTTCTTATCCGCCAAATACTTGAGGCAGTTCCGCTTCCAGTGACTAGTCTGCTTGCAGTAGAAGCACTCAGTTTCAGGCTTAGGTCCAGGTTTGGGTTTCTTCTCTTAAGCAGCAACTTGCTTTTTGTTCTTTTTGAAGTTCCCCTTCTTCTTCCCTTTGCCCTTTTTCATGAAACTAGTGGTCTTGTTGACCATCAACACTTGATGCTCCTTCTTGATTTCTACCTCCGTAGCTTTCAGCATTGCGAAGAGCTCGGGAATAGTCTTATTCATCCCTTTCATATTATAGTTCATCATGAAGTTCTTGTAGCTTGGTGGCAGTGATTGGAGAATTCTGTCAATGACGCAATCATCTGGAAGATTAACTCCCAATTGAATCAAGTGATTATTATACCCAGACATTTTGAGTATATGCTCACTGACAGAACTGTTCTCCTCCATCTTGCAGCTATAGAACTTATTAGAGACTTCATATCTCTCAATCCGGGCATTTTCTTGAAATATTAACTTCAACTCCTGGAACATCTCATATGCTCCATGACGTTCAAAACGTCCTTGAAGTCCCGATTCTAAGCCGTAAAGCATGGCACACTGAACTATCGAGTAGTCATCAGCTTTGCTCTGCCAGACGTTCATAACATCTGATGTTGCTCCAGCAGCAGGCCTGGCACCCAGCGGTGCTTCCAGGACGTAATTCTTCTGTGCAGCAATGAGGATAATCCTCAAGTTACGGACCCAGTCCGTGTAATTGCTACCATCATCTTTCAACTTAGCTTTCTCAAGGAACACATTAAAATTCAACGGAACAACAGCACGGGCCATCTATCTACAATCAAACATAAATAAGCAAGATACTATCAGGTACTAAGTTTATGATAAATTTAGGTTCAATTAATCATATTACTTAAAGAACTCCCACTTAGATAGACATCCCTCTAATCCTCTAAGTGATTACGTGATCCAAATCAACTAAACCATGTTCGATCATCACGTGAGATGGAGTAGTTTCATTGGTGAACATCACTATGTTGATCATATCTACTATATGATTCACGCTCGACCTTTCGGTCTCCGTGTTCCGAGGCCATATCTGTATATGCTTGGCTCATCAAGTATAATCTGTTTTGCACCCGTTGTATTTGAACGTAGAGCCTATCACACCCGATCATCACGTGGTGTCTCAGCACGAAGAACTTTCGCAACGGTGCATACTCAGGGAGAACACTTATACTTTGATAATTTAGTGAGGGATCATCTTATAATGCTACCGTCAATCAAAGCAAGATAAGATGCATAAAAGATAAACATCACATGCAATCAATATAAGTGATATGATATGGCCATCATCATCTTGTGCTTGTGATCTCCATCTTCGAAGCACCGTCGTGATCACCATCGTCACCGGCGCGACACCTTGATCTCCATCGTAGCATCGTTGTCGTCTCGCCAATCTTATGCTTCCACGACTATCGCTACCGCTTAGTGATAAAGTAAAGCATTACAGCACGATTGCATTGCATACAATAAAGCGACAACCATATGGCTCCTGCCGGTTGCCGATAACTCGGTTACAAAACATGATCATCTCATACAATAAAATTTAGCATCATGTCTTGACCATATCACATCACAACATGCCCTGCAAAAACAAGTTAGACGTCCTCTACTTTGTTGTTGCAAGTTTTACGTGGCTGCTACGGGCTTAAGCAAGAACCAATCTTACCTACGCATCAAAACCACAACGATAGTTTGTCAAGTTGGTGCTGTTTTAACCTTCGCAAGGACCGGGCATAGCCACACTCGGTTCAACTAAAGTTGGAGAAACTGTCACCCGCTAGCCACCTTTGTGCAAAGCACGTCGGGAGAACCGGTCTCGCGTAAGCGTACGCGTAATGTCGGTCCGGGCCGCTTCGTCCAACAATACCGCCGAACCAAAGTATGACATGCTAGTAAGCAGTATGACTTATATCGCCCACAACTCACTAGTGATCTACTCGTGCATATAACATCAACATAGAAAACCTAGGCTCGGATACCACTGTTGGGGAATGTAGTGATTTCAAAAAAATTCCTACGCACACGCAAGATCATGGTGATGAATAGCAACGAGAGGGGAGAGTGTGATCTACATACCCTTGTAGATCGACAATGGAAGCGTTAGCACAACGTGGTTGATGTAGTCGTGCGTCTTCACGGCCCGACCGATCAAGCACCGAAACTACGGCACCTCCGAGTTCTAGCACACGTTCAGCTCGATGACGATCCCCGGACTCCGATCCAGCAAAGTGTCGGGGAAGAGTTCCGTCAGCACGACGGCGTGGTGACGATCTTGATGTACTATCGTCGCAGGGCTTCGCCTAAGCACCGCTACAATATTATCGAGGACTATGGTGGAAGGGGGCACCGCACACAGCTAAGAATATGATCACGTGGATCAGCTTGTGTGTCTATGGGGTTCCCCTGCCCCCGTATATAAAGGATCAAGGGGGGGTGCGGCCGGCCAGGAGAGGGAGCGCCAGGAGGAGTTCTACTCCCTCCGGGAGTAGGATCCCCCCCTTTCCAAGTTGGAATAGGATTCGGGAGGGGGAAAAGAGGAGAGAGAGAAGGAAGTGGGCACCGGCCCCCTCTCCTTGTCCTATTCGGACTAGGGGGGAGGGGCGTGCGGCCCAGCCCTGGCCACCTCTCCTCTCTTCCACTAAAGCCCACTAAGGCCCATTTACCTCCCGGGGGGTTCCGGTAACCTCCCGGTACTCCGGTAAAATCCCGATTTCACCCGGAACACTTCCGATATCCAAATATAGGCTTCCAATATATCAATCTTTATGTCTCGACCATTTCGAGACTCCTCGTCATGTCCGTGATCACATCCGAGACTCCGAACAAACTTCGGTACATCAAAATGCATAAACTTATAAAATAACTATCATCAAAACCTTAAGCGTGCGGACCCTACGGGTTCGAGAACAATGTAGACATGACCGAGACACGTCTCCGGTCAATAACCAATAGCGGAACCTGGATGCTCATATTGTCTCCTACATATTCTATGAAGATCTTTTATCGGTCAGACCGCATAACAACATACATTGTTCCCTTTGTCATCGGTATGTTACCTTCCCGAGATTCGATCGTAGGTATCTCAATACCTAGTTCAATCTCGTTACCGGCAAGTCTCTTTACTCGTTCCGTAATACATCATCTCACAACTAACTCATTAGTTGCAATGCTTGCGAGGCTTATGTGATGTGCATTACCGAGAGGGCCCAGAGATACCTCTCCGACAATCGGAGTGACAAATCCTAATCTTGAAATACGCCAACCCAACATGTACCTTTGGAGACACCTGTAGAGCTCCTTTATAATCACCCAGTTACGTTGTGACGTTTGGTAGCACACAAAGTGTTCCTCCGGTAAACGGGAGTTGCATAATCTCATAGTCATAGGAACATGTATAAGTCATGAAGAAAGCAATAGCAACATACTAAACGATCGGGTGCTAAGCTAATGGAATGGGTCATGTCAATCAGATCATTCACCTAATGATGTGATCCTGTTAATCAAATAACAACTCTTTGTCCATGGTTAGGAAACATAACCATCTTTGATTAACGAGTTAGTCAAGTAGAGGCATACTAGTGACACTCTGTTTGTCTATGTATTCACACATGTATTATGTTTCTGGTTAATACAATTCTAGCATGAATAATAAACATTTATCATGATATAAGGAAATAAATAATAACTTTATTATTGCCTCTAGGGCATATTTCCTTCACCCCCCTGCCCCCGTATATAAAGGAGTGGAGGAGGGGGCCGGCCAAGGAGGGTGGCGCGCCCAAGGGGGGGAGTCCAACTCCCACCGGGAGTAGGACTCCCCTTTTTCCTATTAGGAGTAGGAGAGGGAAGGAAGAGGAAGGAGGGAGGAAGGAAAGGGGGCCGGCCCCCTCCCAATTCGGATTGGGCTTGGGGGGGCTCCCTTGCTCCTTTCCCCTCCTTTCCACTAAGGCCCAATAAGGCCCATATACCTCCCGGGGGGTTCCGATAACCTCCCGGTGATCCGGTATTGTCCCAATCTTACCCGGAACCTTTCCGGTGTCCAAATATAGTCGTCCAATATATCGATGTTTATGTCTCGACCATTTCGAAACTCCTTGTCAAGTCCGTGATCACATCCGGGACTCCGAACAACCTTCGGTACATCAAAATATATAAACTCATAATGAAACTGTCATCGTAACGTTAAGCGTGCGGACCCTACGGGTTCGAGAACAATGTAGACATGATCGAGACACGTCTCCGGTCAATAACCAATAGCGAAACCTGGATCCTCATATTGGCTCCTACATATTCTACGAAGATTGTCGGTGTCAAAACCGGCGGATCTCGGGTAGGGGGTCCCGAACTGTGCGTCTAGGCCGGATGGTAACAGGAGATGAGGGACACAATGTTTTACCCAGGTTCGGGCCCTCTTGATGGAGTTAAAACCCTACGTCCTGCTTGATTAATATTGATTATATGGGTAGTACAAGAGTAGATCTACCACGAGATCAAGGAGGCTAAACCCTAGAAGCTAGCCTATGGTATGATTGTTGTATGATGAAGTTATTCTACGGACTAAAACCCTCCGGTTTATATAGACACCGGAGAGGGTTAGGGTTACACAAAGTTGGTTACAATGGTAGGAGATCTTGAATATCCACATCGCCAAGCTTGCCTTCCACGCCAAGGAAAGTCCCATCCGGACACAGGACGGAGTCTTCAATCTTGTATCTTCATAGTCCTGGAGTCCGGCTGAAGGTATAATCCGGCTACCCGAACACCCCCTAATCCAGGACTCCCTCAGTAGCCCCTGAACCAGGCTTCAATGACGATGAGTCTAGCGCGCAGATCATCTTCGGCATTGCAAGGCGGGTTCCTCCTCCAAATTCTTCATAAAAGTTTGTAAACACTAAGAGTAGTGTCCGACTCTGCAAAATAAGCTTCCACGTATTGCCATAGAGAGAATAATATTAACACAAATCTAATCTGCTGACGTATTCCGCAGCGTGACATCACACTACGTTCAAGCCTTTATTCAAATCGTTTTCACTTCTACACCTCAGCGTGTTTTGCGAGGCGGTTTCCTTGGCACGTCTTGTCAAAGCAGAGATTGTGTCCCCTTTATTTACGGGATTCTCATCAATACGGACGTGGGTAACCCAATCGTGCCCTTTAGCATGTTTTCTCGATTAAAGGCGAGTCCCAAACAGTTACGGGGAGGGCTCCTGGTATTCAACCTCTTATAAAGAGACCAAGGCCTTACTCCTTTTCTCCAATCTCAAAACAAGTTCGCCTGTCACCTCGAGTTCCAACACCCTAGGCTCCAGATTCCAGGCACTTCGGACCATTGACAATGTCCGGTTCTGACCTTCAAGGTCGATGGATGCCCTCCTCCGTCACGGAGGAGGACGTGCTAAGGTTGAGAGAGGCTAAGTTTTTGACCGCCGAAATTTCGCATAGGTTGCCTGCTCAAAGGCAGGCTATTCCCAGTCCCCAGCCTGGTGAGAGCGTAGTGTTCATGTCTCACTTCCTTCGGGGTTTAGGCTTCCCGATGGATCCCTTCGTGAGGGGGCTGATGTTCTATTATGGGCTGGAATTTCATGACCTAGCTCCGGAGTCCATCCTCCACATTTCCTCATTCATCGTTGTGTGCGAAGCGTTCCTCCGTGTTACTCCTCACTTTGGATTATGGCTCAAGACTTTTGGAGTGGAGCCGAAGATGATCGAGGGACGGCACGCAGAGTGCAGAGGTGCTGTCATAAGTAAGAATGCCGATGCTCCATGGCCCGAGGGCTCCTTTCAAGAGGAGCTCGGCTTGTGGCAACGAGAGTGGTTCTATATCACCGCTCCTAGGAGCGCCAAGTGAGTGGCGCCTCCTGCCTTTCGCTCGGGTCCCCCACCACGGCTAGCGTCATGGGTCAACAAAGGATTAGATTGGGGGTTATCCAAAGACGTGCCCCTGTTGCAGGGCCGCATTAGGGATCTCTTAGAAGGAGACCTCAACCTGGTCAAGGTGACGCAGGTCATGCTGATTCGCCGAACATTGCCCGGCAAACATCGCTCCCTTCGTCTGTGGGAGTTTAATCTGGAGGGACCACGAGCTCTCCAGCATTTTATGGGCGCAACGCCCGTGGAGATGTATAAAATGTTCTTCGGATCACAAGCAATGTGTCCGGATTTGACCGAGGACGCAGGTTTAAGCTGCAATCGCCTGGATACTCAAGTAAGTAACCTTGTGCCCGGACTCGCTATCCGTAAAATTGTCATAGACTCGCCCCTAAAAGAGCTGTCCTTTTAAACAGGAGTGGGTAGCGAAGGCGAAGCTGATCAGGTGTCCAGCTCCCCTTCCTGAGACCAGGCCGGATCCCGTGCTAGTCAGGATGTTGAAGATCGTGCCTTTGGAGGGAAGTGAGGGGGAGGACAAGGAAACTATGGCCTCCTCGAAGGAGGCCGCTCCGAAGGGAGGAACCGACAATTCCTCTCCTAGGGGGAAGAAGAGGGCCGCCTCTGACGAGCCGGAGACCATGGCCTCAAAGCGGGGGAAGAAGTTCTCGTCAGAGGGTCCGGCGCCGGGGAGATCCTCGGCCGAACTACGCCCCCAAAGGGATCAGCCCTCCAGCGAGCCGTAAGTAGAGAAAGATTTTCCTTTAGAGGGATGAGAGAAATCCTCACTTTTTATCTGAGAAGATTAACCGAAATTTTACCTTGTAGCTCGAACCTCAGCCCTTCTCAGCAGAGCTTGTCTTCGGGGGATCTTCTTCCGGAGATGATGGAGAGTGGAACGCCTCCCCCTGCCGTACCGCCTAGTGAGGCGGGCGACCCTGAGGTGTCGTCGCGGAGGGTTTCTCCGAATCCGGCAGGGGTGGAAGGTATCCATGTGGCCCCCCAAGGTTCTCCGCGTCCTGCCTTCGATGGAGGTCGTAGGACGAGTCCGGCACCGTCTGGTGCGCGGTCGGAGGAGCTGATGATTCTGCTGGGGCGAGCTTCTATCTCAGAGGAGCACGGTGCATTGATGGGTACGGTGATTGGAAGGATTTCGTCCGCGGAAAGCGGATTGCACGAGGCCGTCAGAAGTTTGCTGACGGGTTTTGAGGTACGTTTGATAATGTACTTCTTTGTCAGTTGCGCATAAACAAGATGTGCCATGTGTAGATAGTAGCCCCTGAGACTCCGTGCGTTGTCAAAATTGACGGCGCGCAGAGGATCATAATCCCAGGTCTAATTTTCGCCTTTGTATATAGGTGGCGAAGTGTCCGGAATCGAGCCGAACTGATGATTTTGCCGAACTAAAGCGGCAACTTGACGTGGCAGATGCCGACATCGCGCTCGTCAACGAGCGACTTGATGATGCTCAAGGTATGCAATTCCTCGGGCGGCATCTGGTAAGAGGAGCTTTTATGCCAGTATCTTACAATGTGTGTGCTTGACGCAGATGGTGCAGCCGCCGTGGAGAGTCTCCGAGCGGAACTTGCCCGATCTAAGGAACAAACCAGGACAAGTGATGCGGCTGCCGAGAAGGCACTTGAAGAGCTGAGAGCCGAACAGGCTGCTCACTGCCGAAGCAAGAAGGAGATGGCCGAGATGGCCGTGAAGTTAAAAAGCGCTGCTGACCGTTGCAAGTCTCTTGATAAAGAAGACCGGGCGAGACAAACGGACTTAGAGAAGGTCGTTGTTGATGCCAAGGACGCTCGCTCTGTGATGAGAGCTGCGAAGGAGGAGCTGCGTCAGGCCGGACAGATTGCGGCTGGAAAGCCCTTTATGCTGCGGAGGAAGTTTGGCGATCCGAAGTTTGCTCCGTTGGACCGGATGTGGAGTGCGAAGGACACCTATCTGGATTTGGCAGCGAGTGCTGCTGATGCGACCGAACACTTTCGAGATCAAGAAGATCACGAGGTGGAAAGGCTTTTCTGGTCGCAGTTCCACAATCTAGAGCGTCCACTGGCAGTGGACAATCGTCTTGATCAATGGGCCGAACTGAATAGATTGTCCGGACTCGCCATGAAGTACGTCATGGGTCATCTGTGGCCGGGGAGATCGGAGCCGAAGAGTTATTTCGGCTTGGTGCAGCAATTCCTTGGCGCGGTGCCACGTATCGATGCGATGAAGAGGTCAGCATGCATAGAGGGCGCACGTATGGCTCTTGCCCGTGTCAAGACATACTGGGCAGAGATGGAGACCACCGTTGTTGCATCCCGAGATTCGGACCAAAGCCGAGTACCCTCCGAGCACTATTTTCAGGAAGTCCTTGAAGGCGCTCGTGTAATAGAGACGCAGTGCTTGAAGGATGCTATGTTCTGATAGCATATGTAATTATGAAGCAATATTTTGATGAATTGCAGTAGCCTTTTATACTTGTGCCTGCAAGTATGTGGAACACCTCCTGTGTGGCCATTTTAAGATATACATAGAAAATCTGAAAGATGGCAGTCGTTGGCTTCAGCCCCCACGCACATAGTGCGGGGGTGCTCATAGAAGGCACATTTTCACACTTAATCCAACGTCTTGGTCCTACAAAGGAGGTGATAGCGCAGCGAGCTAGGCAACCGGACTATAATGCTTTAACACTTTCACTTAGCCATAGGAGCTTGACAATGGGACTATTTAGGTAGCCCCCGGTGGCGACTGCGCTCGCCCGAATTCGGGGCGCATATGTGCCTGGCCGGGAAACGGCCCTTCGTTAATGCGGGGGAATCCTATAGATTCCAGAGAGTCATCGAGTGGTTGACCAGTCTCACGCCATATCATGACAGTCGGTTTTCAGCTTTCTCTACTGAGGTGCTCGCCTGGCCGAACCAGGGCACAATCGCAGTTGTTCTCCTGGTGCCGCCTTAGCCGATAGAGCGGAACGTAAGGCGGCCGAACACAGGAGCCGGGCAACCCAACATTTGACCAAAATCATGACTCGGAGCTGATGCATATAAGGCCAAACTCGCGACGCCGAACACTCCCTAACGTATTCGGTCTTTATGAGAGCGGGCTAAGTGACGCTCTAAGGTATAAGCCCCTAGTGTCCAGGTACGCAAGAATTCTGACGTAGCCACATGCCAAGACGCCAGCCTCCTCCTTGGTCATAGAACCAGGGGATGTGTATCAACAAGAGACAGTAAAAAAGGTTTACGCAGGGTCTTAATCTGAAAAGAATCCTTGGAACGGGTCCCTACTGCACGTCTGTGCCTGTGTCTCCGTTGTGCCGTATCCTGGACGGGCGCAGCACGACGTTCATCTGTAAAAAAGAGAGCAACTAAGTTGAAAAAGGGGCGTGCCGAACAAAAGTTATATGAAATAAACAAAGTGTAAAGTAAAATATGGAAAATTGAGCTTTATTGTCTCTTATTTTATACGTGTGAAGCCCCTAGTATAGGGGTATATGGCCACTAAGCCTTTATCAACGATACTTTTGTGCCGGACTCGTCTATCCGTGTCCGTGGTCTTAATGACCTGTTCCGATGTTCTGGCTGGTGAAGCCATTGTATTGTGGGGCTGTTAAAGCGGCCGCACAATCCTCCACTTGGGGGAGGCGCCCTTACTGCTTCCCCGTTAAGGAGATGATGCCGCGTGGACCAGGCATCTTAAGCGTAAGAGATGCATAATGCGGTATTGCGTTAAAGCGGGCGAAAGCTTCGCGTCCCAGCAGTGCTTGATAGCGACTTGAGAATGGGACGATGTGGAAAGTCAGCTTTTCGCGACGGAAGTTATCGTCAGAGCCGAAAATAACCTCGAGCCGGAGAAAACCCATGCAATGGGTGTCCGGACCTGGCGTTACTCCTTGAAAGGAGGTTTTGTTGTGGCGAATTCTTTTTGGGTCGATCCCCATGTGGCAGATTGAGTCCCGATATATCAGGTTGAGTCCGCTGCCACCGTCCATAAGGACATTTGAAAACTGGAGTCCGCCAATTATTGGATCGAGTACCAGGGCAGTCCAGCCTAGGTTCCTGATACTTCTAGAATAATCCAGATGATCGAAGATGATTGGTTTTGACAACCAGTGGCGGGATTCCTTTGGGATAGACCATGGGGCGCGTACCTTTATGGGCGCCGCACGTTTTTTTATGTGGAGTAAGTTTACTTTTTTTACTTTTTGTGGAAAATTCTTTTGTTTCCCGGTACTCTGCTTTTGGGGTTCGTCCTCGTCTTCGCTTGGTGTACCAAGCCCCTTGTGTTCGGCGTTGAGTCTGCCGGATTGTTTGAAAACCCAAAAATCTCTGTGGGTATGGTTAGCAGGATTTCCGGGAATACTGTGTATTTGACATATCCTATCTAGGATTTTGTTTAGGTTGGATAGGTCGTCCCTGTTATCTTGGAGGGGCGGCTTTTTCTGATTCTGTCGTGAGCTTTTGAATCCGGCGTTAACTGCCGTGCTCTTCGGACTTTTTTCCTTAGTCCGGCGATGGTCCTTATTGCGTCACGGTTTTCCGTTTCCATCCCTAGTTTCGGATGTACTTGGGTCGCTAGTGCTGCATCTTGCCAACCAGCTATCTTCTCCTGCGCAAAAGCGGGTCATGATGCTTGTTAGTGCGGCCATTGTTCTTGGCTTTTCTTGGCCGAGGTGTCTGGCGAGCCATTCGTCTCGGACATTATGCCTGAAAGCTGCTAAGGCTTCAACGTCCGGACAGTCGACTATATGATTCTTTTTAGTAAGAAATCTATTCCACAATTGCCGAGCTGACTCTCCGGGCTATTGAGTTATGTGACTAAGATCGTCTGCGTCCGGAGGGTGGACATAGGTCCCTTGAAAATTTGCTCGGAAAGCATCCTCGAGCTCTTCCCAACTTCCGATTGTGTTTTCAGGAAGGCTTTTAAGCCATTGCCGGGCTGGCCCTTTAAGCTTGAGGGGTAAGTATTTTATGGCGTGGAGGTCATCTCCTCGAGCCATGTGTATGTGGAGGATATAATCCTCGATCCAGACTCCAAGGTCTGTTGTTCCATCATATGCATCTATGTTTACGGGTTTGAATCCCGCTGGAAATTCATAATCCAGGACCTCATCGGTGAAACATAGGGGGTGTGCGGCACCCCTGTATTTGGGTGTGCCGTATTCTGATAATGGCTTTATTGCATTGCTTACGAGAGCTTGCTTTCTTGGCCCGTAAATGGACCTGGCTGGGCCATGATGCGAATCCTTAAGTGGGTCGCATACCGGCTTAAGTGCGGCGCTGCTTGCCGCTTTAAGCTGGCCCTGGGGTCGTCTATCCGACCGTGTGGCTTCTTACTTTTTGAATGCGAGGGCTCTAAGGCCTCCTCGTCGAATTCAGGCAGTAGTTTTCTCCTCGGATAGATTTTAGTGCAGCGACTGCCGCCGTATTTGTCTGCGGTATTGATTACTTTACTCCATCTGATCCTGAGTGCATCTTCCGCAGTCTTTAGCTTCCACTTTTGCTTTTTCAGGCTGCGTGCGGTTGCAACGAGCCGTTTGTGGAGGTTCTTCTGCTTCGTGGGCTTGTCCGGCGTAGGGTCGTCCGGAATGCCATTTTCGCCGGGGGAGGAATGTTCGGTTTCTCTATCCGGGTTGTCTTGTTGGGACGGTTTCTCTAAGGCATGCTCGTCGTCTACCGGCTCATCCTGCTCTATGGCTGGGTCTTTATCGAGGCGGGGCTTAGGTCGACGTTTACACCGACGCTTTGATTGTTTTTCGAGAGGTCGATCCCCCTCCCCGTTTTCCTCGTTGTTGCTTCCTTTAGGGGTATCCACCATGTACACATCGTGAGATGAGGTGGTTGTCCAATGCCCTATAGGCGTTGGTTCTTGGTTGTCTCCTGCATCGTCGTCCATACCGTCGATGTCTTCGGAGTCAAAGTCGAGCATGTCGGTTAAGTCATCGACAGTGGCTACGAAGTGGGTGGTGGGTGGGTTTTGAATTTCTTCATCGTCCGTATCCCAACCTTGCTGACCGTAGTCTGGCCAGGGCTCTCCTGATAAAGAGAGATTTTAGAGAATTCAGGATGTCGCCGAAGGGCGAGTGCTGAAAGATGTCCGCGGCGGTGTACTCCATTATCGGCGCCCAATCAGATTCGATCGGCAGGGGCGCGGGGGGCACGGAGTTCGGGGAGGAATCCGGCTCTTCGGAGTCACGGGCCATGCGGAGTGCGGGGCTGGAGTTCGGCTCGATCGCCTTTGAGATTGCAGCCCCTTAGGCAGCGTCTAACCGCTGATCCTCGATCGGCGCAGTAGGCTCCGAATCAATGGTCGGAACCGGTGCGTGTGCGGCCTCCCAAGCGCTGCTCGGCGGCAGAGCTATATCATGCCCATCGAGACAGTGCGGCACGCTTGGCTATGGCTTGAATCCGTCGAAGATCAAGTCCCCGCGGATGTCAGCCGTGTAGTTTAGGCTTCTAAACCTGACCTGATGGCCAGGAGCGTAGCTTTCGATCTGCTCAAGGTGGCCAAGCGAGTTGGCCCACGGTGCGAAGCCGCCGAAGACGAAGATCTGTCCGAGGAGAAAAGTCTCACCCTGGACTGCATCGTTGTTGATGATCGAAGGAGCCATCGGGCCTAAAAGCGACGACACAGAGGAACTCTCAATGAAAGCACCAATGTCGGTGTCAAAACCAGCGGATCTCGGGTAGGGGGTCCCGAACTGCGCGTCTAGACCGGATGGTAACAGGAGACGAGGGACACAATGTTTTATCCAGGTTCGGGCCCTCTTGATGGAGGTAAAACCCTACGTCCTACTTGATTAATATTGATGATATGGGTAGTACAAGAGTAGATCTACCACGAGATCAAGGAGGCTAAACCCTAGAAGCTAGCCTATGGTATGATTGTAGTATGATGAAGTTGTTCTACGGACTAAAACCCTCCGGTTTATATAGACACCGGAGAGGGTTAGGGTTACACAAAGTCGGTTACAATAGTAGGAGATCTTGAATATCCACATCGCCAAGCTTGCCTTCCACGCCAAGGAAAGTCCCATCCGGACACGGGATGGAGTCTTCAATCTTGTATCTTCATAGTCCTGGAGTCCGGCTGAAGGTATAGTCCGGCTACCCGAACACCCCCTAATCCAGGACTCCCTCAAAGATCTTTATCGGTCAGACCGCATAACAACATACGTTGTTCCCTTTGTCATCGGTATGTTATTTGCCTGAGATTCGATTGTCGGTATCTCAATACCTAGTTCAATCTCGCTACCGGCAAGTCTCTTTACTCGTTCAGTAATACATCATCTCGCAACTAAATCATTAGTTGCAATGCTTGCAAGGCTTAGGTGATGTGCATTACTGAGAGGGCCCAGAGATACCTCTCCGACAATCGGAGTGACAAATCCTAATCTCGAAATACGCCAACCCAACAAGTACCTTCGGAGACACCTGTAGAGCACCTTCATAATCACCCAGTTACGTTGTGACGTTTGGTAGCACACAAAGTGTTCCTTCGGTAAACAGGAGTTGCATAATCTCATAGTCATAGGAACATGTATAAGTCATGAAGAAAGCAATAGCAACAAACTAAACGATCAAGTGCTAAGCTAACGGAATGGGTCAAGTCAATCACATCACTCTCCTAATGATGTGATCCCGTTAATCAAATGACAACTCATGTCTATGGTTAGGAAACATAACCATCTTTGATCAACGAGCTAGTCAAGTAGAGGCATACTAGTGACACTCTGTTTGTCTATGTATTCACACATGTATTATGTTTCCGGTTAATACAATTCTAGCATGAATAATGAACATTTATCATGATATAAGGAAATAAATAATAACTTTATTATTGCCTCTAGGGCATATTTCCTTCAGTCTCCCACTTGCACTAGAGTCAATAATCTAGTTCACATCACCATGTGATTTAATACCAATAGTTCACATCACCATGTGATTTACACGCATAGTTCATATCGACATGTGACCAACACCCAAAGGGTTTACTAGAGTCAATAATCTAGTTCACATCGCTATGTGATTAACACCCAAAGAGTACTAAGGTGTGATCATGTTTTGCTTGTGAGAGAAGTTTAGTCAACGGGTCTGGCACATTCAGATCCATAAGTATTATGCAAATTTCTATGTCAACAATGCTCTGCAAGGAGCTACTCTAGCAAATTGCTCTCACTTTCAATATGTATCCAGATTGAGATTTAGGGTCATCTGGATCAGTGTCAAAATTTGCATCGACGTAACCCTTTACGACGAACCTTTTTGTCACCTCCATAATCGAGAAACATATCCTTATTCCACTAAGGATAACTTTGACCAATGTCCAGTGATCTACTCCTAGATCACTATTGTACTCCCTTGCCAAACTCAAGGCAGGGTATACAATAGGTCTGGTACACAGCATGGCATACTTTATAGAACCTATGGCTGAGGCATAGGGAATGACTTTCATTCTCTGTCTATCTTCTGCCGTGGTCGGGTTTTGAGTCTTACTCAACTTCACACCTTGTAACACACGCAAGAACTCCTTTTTGACTGTTCCATTTTGAACTACTTCAAAATCTTGTCAAGGTATGTACTCATTGAAAAACTTATCAAGTGTCTTGCTCTATCTCGATAGATCTTGATGCTCAATATGTAAGCAGCTTCACCGAGGTCTTTCTTTAAAAAAAACTCCTTTCAAACACTCCTTTATGCTTTGCAGAATAATTCTACATTATCTCCGATCAACAATATGTTATTCACATATACTTATCAGAAATGATGTAGTGCTCCCACTCACTTTCTTGTAAATACAGGCTTCACTGCAAGTATGTATAAAACTATATGCTTTGATCAACTTATCAAAGCGTATATTCCAACTCTGAGATGCTTGCACCAGTCCAAAGATGGATCGCTGGAGCTTGCATATTTTGTTAGCACCTTTAGGATTGACAAAACTTTCTTGTTGCATCATATACAACTCTTCTTTAATAAATCTATTAAGGAATGCAGTTTTATTTATCCACTTGCCAGATTTCATAAAATGCGGCAATTGCTAACATGATTCGGACAGACTTAAGCATAGATACGAGTGAGAAACTCTCATCGTAGTCAACACCTTGAACTTGTCGAAAACCTTTTTGTGACAATTCTAGCTTTTATAGATAGTGACACTACTATCAGCGCCCGTCTTCCTCTTGAAGATCCATTTAATATCAATGGCTCGCCGATCAATGGGCAAGTCAATCAAAGTCCATACTTTGTTCTCATACATGGATCTCATCTCAGATTTCATGGCCTCAAGCCATTTCGCGGAATCTGGGCTCATCATCGCTTCCTCATAGTTCATAGGCTCGTCATGGTCAAGTAACATGACCCCCAGAACAGGATTACCGTACCACTCTAGTGTGGATCTCACTCTGGTTTACCTATGAGGTTCGGTAGTAACTTGATCTGAAGTTACATGATCATCATCATTAGCTTCCTCACTAATTGGTGTAGTAATCACAGGAACAGATTTTTGTGATGAAATACTTTCCAATAAGGGAGTAGGTACAGTTACCTCATCAAGTTCTACTTTCCTCCCACTCACTTCTTTCGAGAGAAACTCCTTCTCTAGAAAGGATCCATTCTCAGCAATGAATAACTTGCCTCCGGATCTGTGATAGAAGGTGTACACAACAGTTTCTTTTGGGTATCCTATGAAGATTTACTTCTCCGATTTGGGTTCGAGCTTATCATGTTGAAACTTTTTCACATAAGCATTGCAGTCCCAAACTTTAAGAAACGACAGCTTGGGTTTCTCGCCAAACCATAGTTCATACGGTGTCATCTCCACGGATTTAGATGGTGCCCTATTTAACGTGAATGTAGCTGTCTCTAATGCATAACCCCAAAACGATAGTGGTAGATCGGTAAGAGACATCATAGATCGTACTATATCTAATAAAGTACGGTTATGACGTTCGGACACACCATTACACTGTGGTGTTCCAGGTGGCGTGAGTAGTGAAACTATTTCACATTGTTTTAACTGAAGGCCAAACTCGTAACTCAAATATTTTACTTCTGCGATCATATCGTAGAAACTTTTATTTTTGTTACGATGATTCTCCACTTCACTCTGAAATTCTTTGAACTTTTCAAATGTTTCAGACTTTTGTTTCATCAAGTAGATATACTCATATCTGCTCAAATCATCTGTGAAGATCAGAAAATAATGATACCTGCCGCGAGCCTCAATATTCATTGGACCACATACATCAGTATGTATGATTTCCAACAAATCTTTTGCTCACTCCATTGTTCCGGAGAACAGAGTCTTAGTCATCTTGCCCATGAGGCATGGTTCGCAAGCATCAACTGATTCATAATCAAGTGATTCCAAAAGCCCATCAGCATGGATTTTCTTCATGCGCTTTACACCAATATGACCTAGACGGCAGTGTCATAAATAAGTTGCACTATCATTATTAACTTTGCATCTTTTGGTTTCAATATTATGAATATGTGTATCACTACGATCGAGATCCAACGAACCATTTTCATTGGGTGTGTGACCATATATGTAAACAGAATAACAATTTATTCTCTTACTTAAATGAATAACCGTATTGCAATAAACATGATTAAATCATATTCATGCTCAATGCAAACACCAAATAACACTTATTTAGGTTTAACACTAATCCCGAAAGTATAGGGAGTGTGAGATGATGATCATATCAATCTTGGAACCACTTCCAACACACATCGTCACTTCACCCTTAACTAGTCTCTGTTCATTCTACAACTCCCATTTCGAGTTACTGCTCTTAGCAACTGAACCAGTATCAAATACCGAGGGGTTGCTACGAACACTAGTAAAATACATATCAATAATATGTATATCAAATATATCTTTGTTCACTTTGCCATCCTTCTTATCCGCCAAATACTTGGGGCAGTTCTGCTTCCAGTGACCAGTCCCTTTGCAGTAGAAGCACTTAGTCTCAGGCTTAGGATCAGACTTGGGCTTCTTCACTTGAGCTGCAACTTGCTTGTCATTCTTCTTGAAGTTCCCCTTCTTCCCTTTGCCCTTTTCTTGAAACTAGTGGCCTTGTCTACCATCAACACTTGATATTTTTCTTGATTTCTACCTTCGTCGATTTCAGCATTACGAAGAGCTTGGGAATCGTTTCCGTTATCCCTTGCATATCATAGTTCATCACGAAGTTCTACTAACTTGGTGATGGTGACTAGAGAATTCTGTCAATCACTATTTTATCTGGAAGATTAACTCCCACTTGATTTAAGAGATTGCAGTACCCAGACAATCTGAGCACATGCTCACTGCTTGAGCTATTCTCCTCCATCTTTTAGCTATAGAACTTGTTGGAGACTTCATATCTCTCAACTCGGCTATTTACTTGAAATATTAACTTCAACTCCTGGAACATCTCATATGGTCCATGATGTTCAAAACGTCTTTGAAATCCTGATTCTAAGCTGTTAAGCATGGTGCACTAAACTATCAAGTAGTCATCATATTGAGCTAGCCAAACATTCATAATGTCTGCATCTGCTCTTGCAATAGGTCAGTCACCTAGCGATGCATCAAGGACATAATTCTTCTGTGCAGCAATGAGGATAAACCTCAGATCACGGATCCAATCCGCATCATTGCTACTAACATTTTTCAACTTAGTTTTCTCTAGGAACATATAAAAATTAAACGGGGAGCAACATCGCGAGCTATTGATCTACAACATAGATATGCTAATACTACCAGGACTAAGTTCATGATAAATTAAAGTTCAATTAATCATATTAATTAAGAACTCCCACTTAGATAGACATCTCTCTAATCATCTAAGTGATCACGTGGTCCAAATCAACTAAACCATAACCGATCATCACGTGAAATGGAGTAGCTTTCAATGGTGAACATCATTATCTTGATCATATCTACTATATGATTCACGCTCGACCTTTCGGTCTCAGTGTTCCGAGGCCATATCTGCATATGCTAGGCTCGTCAAGTTTAACCTGAGTATTCTGCGTGTGCAAAACTGGCTTGCACCCGTTGTAGATGGACGTAGAGCTTATCACATCCGATCATCACGTGGTGTCTGGGCACGACGAACTTTGGCAACGGTGCATACTCAGGGAGAACACTTATACCTTGAAATTTTAGTAAGGGGTCATCTTATAAAGCTACCGTCGAACTAAGAAAAATAAGATGCATAAAAGATAAAAATCATATGCAATCATAATATGTGACATGATATGGCCATGATCATCTTGCGCCTTTGATCTCCATCTCCAAAGTATTGTCATGATCTCCATCGTCACCAGCATGACACCATGATCTCCATCATATTGATCTATATCAATGTGTCGTAACATGGTCGTCTCGCCAACTATTGCTCTTGCAACTATTGCTATCGCATAGCGATAAATTAAAGCAATTATTTGGCGCTTGCATCTTATGCAATAAAGAGACAACCATAAGGCTTCTGCCAGTTGTCGATAACTTCAACAGAACATGATCATCTTATACAACAACTTATATCTCATCATGTCTTGACCATATCACATCACAACATGCCCTGCAAAAACAAGTTAGACGTCCTCTACTTTGTTGTTGCAAGTTTTATGTGGCTCCTACGGGCTTAGCAAGAACCGTTCTTACCTACGCATCAAAACCACAATGATAGTTTGTCAAGTTGGTGCTGTTTTAACCTTCGCAAGGACCGGGCGTAGCCACACTCGGTTCAACTAAAGTTGGAGAAACTGACACCCGCCAGCCACCTGTGTGCAAAGCACATCGGTAGAACCAGTCTCGCGTAAGCGTACGCGTAATGTCGGTCCGGGCCGCTTCATCCAACAATACCGCCGAACCGAAGTGTGACATGCTGGTAAGCAGTATGACTTATATCGCCCACAACTCACTTGTGTTCTACTCGTGCACAACATCAACACATAAAACCTAGGCTCGGATGCCACTATTGGGGAACGTAGTAATTTCAAAAAATTTCCTACGCACACGCAAGATCATGGTGATGCATAGCAACGAGAGGGGAGAGTGTTGTCTACGTACCCTCGTAGACCGGAAGCGGAAGCGTTAGCACAACGCGGTTGATGTAGTCGTACGTCTTCACGGCCCGACCGATCAAGCACCGAAACTACGGCACCTCCGAGTTCTAGCACACGTTCAGCTCGATGACGATCCCCGGACTCTGATCCAGCAAAGTGTCGGGGATGAGTTCCGTCAGCACGACGGCGTGGTGACGATCTTGATGTTCTACCATCGCAGGGCTTCGCCTAAGCACCGCTACAATATTATCAAGGATTATGGTGGAGGGGGGCACCGCACATGGCTAAGAGATCAATGATCAATTGTTGTGTCTCTGGGGTGCCCCCTGCCCCCGTATATAAAGGAGTGGAGGAGGGGGCCGGCCAAGGAGGGTGGCGCTCCCAAGGGGGGGAGTCCAACTCCCACCGAGAGTAGGACTCCCCTTTTTCCTATTAGGAGTAGGAGAGGGAAGGAAGAGGAAGGAGGGAGGGAGGAAAGGGGGGGCCGGCCCCCCTCCCAATTCGGATTGGGCTTGGGGGGGCGCCCCCTCCCTTGCTCCTTTCCCCTCGTTTCCACTAAGGCCCAATAAGGCCCATATACCTCCCGGGGGGTTCCGATAACCTCCCGGTGATCCGGTATTGTCCCAATCTTACCCGGAACCTTTCCGGTGTCCAAATATAGTCGTCCAATATATCGATCTTTATGTCTCGACCATTTCGAAACTCCTCGTCAAGTCCGTGATCACATCCGGGACTCTGAACAACTTCGGTACATCAAAATATATAAACTCATAATGAAATTGTCATCGTAACGTTAAGCATGCGGACCCTACGGGTTCGAGAACAATGTAGACATGACCGAGACACGTCTCCGGTCAATAACCAATAGCGGAACCTGGATGCTCATATTGATATTGGCTCCTACATATTCTACGAAGATTTTATCGGTCAGACCGCATAACAACATACGTTGTTCCCTTTGTCATCGGTATGTTACTTGCCCGAGATTCGATCGTCGGTATCTCAATACCTAGTTCAATCTCGTTACCGGCAAGTCTCTTTACTCGTTTCCGTAATACATCACTCGCAACTAACTCATTAGTTGCAATGCTTGCAAGGCTTAGTGATGTGCATTACCGAGAGGGCCCAGAGATACCTCTCCGACAATCGGAGTGACAAATCCTAATCTCGAAATACGCCAACCCAACAAGTACCTTCGGAGACACCTGTAGAGCACCTTTATAATCACCCAGTTACGTTGTGACGTTTGGTAGCACACAAAGTGTTCCTCGGTAAACGGGAGTTGCATAATCTCATAGTCATAGGAACATGTATAAGTCATGAAGAAAGCAATAGCAACAAACTAAACGATCAAGTGCTAAGCTAACGGAATGGGTCAAGTCAATCACATCATTCTCCTAATGATGTGATCCCGTTAATCAAATGACAACTCATGTCTATGGTTAGGAAACATAACCATCTTTGATCAACGAGCTAGTCAAGTAGAGGCATACTAGTGACACTCTGTTTGTCTATGTATTCACACATGTATTATGTTTCCGGTTAATACAATTCTAGCATGAATAATAAACATTTATCATGATATAAGGAAATAAATAATAACTTTATTATTGCCTCTAGGGCATATTTCTGGGCATATTTCCTTCACTTACGCCAAAAATGTCAGGAAGATTTTACTTCATCTTTGGGAGCCTATTGAAACAAAAGGTAACTAACTGCACTAGCAAATAGTAATCTGAAAAGATATCTACATGTTCTCATGGCAAGTCAACATACGCTGCCCTGCTATCCTTTTTAATAATCGAAAAAATGAGTCAGAATGCATGCAGGCGTATTTCGGAGAGCCCATGTCTGATTAGGTTTGCTTCTTGTGTGTTGGATTGGTTTACTTGTTTGCATAGGGAGGGAGAAGGAGTTAAGAGATAAAGAGAAGGCCCAGCACCTCTATTTGCATGTCAAATCTGAAGTGGAGAGCTGTATCAAGTATCTGAAGAGGAGAGAGGAGGATCCCTACAGGAGTACACTGTCCAGTCTTCTATATCAGGCAGCTCATGGTTCTGATGCAGAAATACCCACATTTGAACCCTGAATCTGAGATGATCACTTTTGTCATTAGCTAGGATCCAAACCAATTGTTTATATTGTTCATGTTAATCTTTTATATACATAGTTTTTTAAATTTACCTCAAATTAATTGCAGTTCATTCCAATTAGAAGGGTTGATAAATATTTAAAACTAAGTTCAGAACTGTAAACTTCTATGTGAAGTACATTAGTGGATTTACTAAGCTAGGCAGGGGCTCTCATTCCACTAAATGTTCGTTTGTTAATTTCTACCAGTATATTTGTGCTAAAGGTCAATCAAAGAAACTAAGCACACATTTTCTGTCAACTTTCAGTATGTGAGGATTGATTTTTGAAGGCATGTTATATTCAGACCTAACTTAAATCTTTTGATTACATCTTTACATTCACTATTTTTAGTGAATGCGTGTTGTTGAAACTTTTCAAAAAAATAATCTGATTTTTCTAATTAATGTGAAATGTAGCCCAACTAATATTTGAGAGGTAAATTAATATTTGGTCGTAGAAATTGATATGTACTGCTATTTTTTCTTACTATGTGTTCATGCCTTCCAGTCCAAATAGACAACTTCATAACAATTGTTCTTGCTCTTTAGATCTAAATATGTAGTTTCCTTTACAAATACGATGGAAGTTAAATTGCAAAGATTGCATGAACAAAGACATGTGGTGCTCATCGACGGCGACGAAAACATGGTCACCAGCTTCAGCAAAATCGAATCCCAAGCAGGACAAACTTCACATCCATCCGTACTCTGCTGCCCGTCAATTGTTTAATGCTACACTTCTACTAACACCTTAGTCAAAATTCAGTTTGGCCTGTCAAGCACGTCTCTGGACATGCCCGGCATGGACGACTACCTGCAGCAGGACTCTGTCGCTTGCGCAGTCTGCGCCAAGCTTGGCTGCGCCACTCACCGGCGAAGCATCGCTGAGAGGGTTAGTTAGTTTCCTGCAGCATTTTTGGCGTTTGTCTTTGTTCCACATGTTTGTACTGATTTTTTTTTTTGCTTATGCTATTTAGGAAAGAATAACAAGGATTAGCAAGAGGCTAAGGAGGCTGCAAGACCTTGTGCCCAGCATGGACAAACTAACTAAATCAGTTGAACTGATGCACGCTGTCAATTTTGTCACCACATAGAGATGAAAATTTCACCATGAATCACAGAAGCTCATACTCTCTAAAGTACTAAAACTGACGACTATGTCAAGCCTGATGTATTTTGTGCATGTTTGCAAAGCAAGACTGTGACACTCGAAGAACTATGTCAAGCCACTGTCAATACAATCTTCTTATTTAAATCCCTGAACAGATGGACTCTTATGCGTAAATATCGCCGTTGGCCCAGCGGGCATTGACTCTATTTGATGTTCATCGCTGCGTAGCTTACTCAAGTAAGCTAAATGACCAAAGCTTTCTATATGATGGACCTCTGCCTATGTAGCTTGCCTCATAAAAGCAATGTAAATATGCTATCATGAACTGATCTCATACCTTTCCTAATATTCTTAAAATGCTTGGTTTGATCTCGCCCTTTGTGCCATTGGCGCAACGAGTCATCTAGTTCATGTAAATCGACGTGACAACGTGGAGATCGACCGAGTGGACCTTCTCGTTTGTAATAGAGTTACACGCACATCAGATATGAGCAAACGGCAGAAACTACACGTACCCACCATTGACCCGAATCACCTGGCCGTTAATCCACCCGGCGGCGTCACTACAGAGAAAGCCGACCACCGGCGCCACGTCCGCTGGCTCGCCGATGCGCTTCATGGGGCACTCGCTGGCGACGGCCCTCACGCGCTCCTCGGACTTCCCGGCGAAGAACATGGGCGTGGCCACCGGCCCCGGCGCCACGCTGTTGGCCGTGATGCCAGTTCCGGCGAGCTCCTTGGCCAGCACCTTGGTCATGGCCTCCACGGCGGCCTTCGTCGCCACGTACGCGCCATACCCTGGCCGGAGCGACCCCACGTTCGACGACGAAAAGGTGACTATCCGCCCGCCGCCGCCTCTGACGAGCCGCCGGGCCGCCAGCCGGCAGCACAGGAACGTGCCGCCCGCGTTCACTCCGAAGGCGCGGTCCCACTGCTCCGGCTCGGTGTCCGCGATGGCCGGGTACGCGGCGTCCTGGAACCCGGCGGCCGCCACCACGATGTGGAGGTCGCGCCCGAACGCCGCCTGCGCCTCGTCGAACAGACGCTCCACCTGCACGGGGTCCGACACGTCGGCGCACACCGCGACCGCGCGTGGTCCGGAGCTGCCTGCGGCCGCGTTGAGGGATGCGACCAGCTGGTCCGCGGGTGCCGAGTCGCCGATGTAGCCGACGACGACGCGAGCGCCGAGGGATGCGAGGTGCGCGGTGACAGCGGCGCCAATGCCGCCAGCGCCACCGGTCACGATGGACACGCGGTCGTTGAGCGGCGGCTGGTGGCCGCCCGCAGCTGCCAGGAGGGAGGCGACATCTGCGTGCTGCGGTGGACTGTTCATTGCACTACGGCATGCGAAGCTGCTGCTGCGCCATCTCTCCGATTATAAACTCATGTGTGGGTAAGCGTGGCAGGTGCAAGTGGAACAAATTTGAATTAATGTTTTTTTCTTGCGGAATTTTTTTAATTAATGTTGTCGAGAGAAAATACTAGGTGACTTACTGTATACGTGTTGTCGGCAGTAATTAATCCACTCGTATGGTCGCAGGTAATACACGCACAAATTACAATCCTATCAAACAACCTATTCAGCTTATTTTAACCCAATACAAATGCAGACGTTTATACATACGCGCATACACTTTTCCATATTAACACACATCATACCTCTATGAACACCATTAAAAGGCTGAGCCGGCATGTTATCTTGAGATTGACAAAGTCATCACAGACACTAACATAATTGACAGGAAGTCTCGTCCCTGAACGAACATCGCGAAAAATGGATTGTTTCACCACAATGAACCTAATTATCTGAATTAGGTTCGGTTCACAGTTCACAAATTCCACCACAAAGAACCGAACCTACCAACAGTTATATGAGCAGTTAGCTAAGCATATTTTACCCAACATCAATGACGGCATAATCTCTATCGGGGCTGTTTAAGGCACATCTAGGTGTGTCTTAATTATTGCACATCTAAATGACCAAATCAAATTAGAAAGAAAAAAAAAGACAAAAGAAAAATGTTACACGAATCTCCGTCTAAAATGAATAATATATGACTTAGATGTGTAATATTTATAGCACATCTAGATATACTTTAGCAAATCGTATCTCTATAAAGCACACGCTCCCACCTAACCTGGCATTCCTCTTTGTCTCTTTACACTTCATCTTACTTGTATACCTCGATCTTTGTGAATGTTTTTGGATGTGCGTATCATAGTTATGCAGAAACTGAATATGTAATGTTTTGCTCCCTTAAAACAACACTATAAGTCAATAAAAGCGTTTTTTTATCATGGAAAATCAAACAAGAACCTACGATTGAAAAGACAAACACAAAGGTTGTAATTCTCCAAAACTCACATGTGGTCAAGGATGCACCTAATTGGCATGTCATATTTGTATCTTTGTTTATGTTCTATCCTTTGAGACTTTTGTGTCTTCCTTCATGCAAGTGAAGTGCGCCGCTGGTTAATTCGTTGTTTGCGCCGTTTGTAAGGCCGGTTGTAATGAGGAGTATCATATACTACTATCATGTATATGATAGTAGTCTATGATACTACATCCCTAATGCATAGTATCATATGTTGGTACCATAAAGGACTATATTTATTGTCATGCATGACACAAAATAGCGCATCATTTAATATGATACAGTATCATGATATGATATTCAAGCCTCTCTTTCTTCATTTAATTTTATGCCACCTCATCAAAATTGCTTAGTTGGCATGCATAATACTACCTATTATACTCCCATTACGGGCAGCCTAATTGACCTCCCCCGGAATGGCGCGCCCTGATTATTGCTGAATATAAGGAGTCAGATGGATACAAACACAACTATACTAACAACCCATAATAACTTTGAGTAAAATATGTTTCGTGTCAGATACTTCCTCCGTCACAGTTTAGAAAGCACAGTTAAATTTGCATGCGTTTCCACAATAGACAAGGTTTAGGGTGCATTGTATTTATTTCTAGTAGCTAATTAGTACTCCGATATACTATTTCTATATGCATGCGTAGTGTGAATGCTATTTTTTAGCATATCCCACAACCAATAGATAACAACCTAGATCTCAGAGAATTTTCAAGGCGTCTTCTAAACTGTGATGGAGGGGTACAAAACAGGTGTGTTTTTTTAACCTACTACGTACGTCAGCAATGACATACACGTAGTTGTTTATCAAGCATCACTGGTCTCTAGACTGTTTTGCGTTGGCATTATCCTGTGACGCGTCTGCTGCATATGCGATAGGCTGCTCGGACGCTACACGTAGCACGTAGGAGTACGTAGTGACACCACCGCTGACGAATACGACGGAAACGAGTAAGCGGCACGCAGCACGATCCGGCTGATCACTAGCCTCTCTGTGTCTATCCATCGAATGTTGTGACGAGCGTCTAGTACTGTGTTTCTCCAAAAGTATACTAGTACTATTTTTTGAAAATACACAGGAGCTCCTTGCGCCACAACCCCCTATAAGAATATTAAACTTAGAAAATATAAATAAAAAACTAAAATTTGAGGATATCAAACCTGGGTTCTCAAATCTACTCCCGTGTGAAGTTTTGTGAAAGAAAAATACCAGAATAAGTATCCATGGCAACGAAAATATTGTCCCAACAAAAATCCATCCAAACAGTTTTTTCTTCATAGAAATTTTTTATCTTTTTTGCCACGATTACGTTTCCTAATATATTCTCACGAATTTCACATTAGAGTAGATCAAGAACCCATGTTTGATATCCCAAAAATTCATCCTAGTGCTACAAATCCACTTTCCAGTTTTTATAGGCTAAAATAAACCTTTTTTAACAAGGCTAAAATAAACTAAGTACCATTGATCACAATACGACGTGCAAACCAGTTATTATTCTTTTAGACACGAAGCACGGCAGGAAATTTGCTGTAGTGCATAGGCCCTGTTTGGTTCGGCTATGGATTTCTTAAAGCAGTCGTGAAAAATCTGCTGTGAAAAAACAGCTGTGGAAAATCTGATGTGAAAAAAATGTAAGTCATTTGGCAAAGGGCTGCCCTAGGCGTCAGCCGGCTGATTTCCCGCATGGATCAGCCGGTTCGACTGCCGTTGATTAGCCGCATCGCACGTCTAAAATTGATGGGCAGTTCCTTTCACTACGTGGGTGGAGCCAACAACTATTTGCCCTTTCTAATCACTGGTGCCTTGCGAGCCGTAGGATCCGTCATCCTCTATTATTGCAACACAGGTTATGTTGTAGAAAATTTCTACAACACGGGTCATATTACGGAAATTTTTGCAACATAGGTCAGGTTGCATATTTTTTTTTGCAACAGAGACAGTTGCAAAATATATATTTTTTGCAATATAAGCTTTGTTACAGTTGTTCCGGTAACAGAGGCCTTGTTTCAAAAAAGAAATTGCAATGGATCCGATGAATTGAGCGACTGAGCGTCACCCTTTTATCATTGTAACATAGGTCATGTTGCGGAAATTTCTGCAACACGATTCATGTTGCAAATTTTTTTGCAAGATTTCTTTTTTGCAACAGAAGTCTTGTTGCAATTTAGTTTTTGCGCAACAGAGGTCTTGTTTCATTATTTTTACAACAAAGGTCTTGTTGCAATTTAATTTTTTTGCAATTAAAGTCTCGCTTTAAATTTATTTTTTCTGAAACAGAAGTCTTGTTGCAGTGCAGTTTTTACCGCAACAGAGACCTTGTTGCGGAAACTCATCGTAGTGGACATTGAGCAGCGAGCAGCCAGCAATGGCCACGTTGACCGAAAGAAAGAAAAAAGACCGCTCCCTTGGGACATGTGTTGTACGGATGAGTTGGCGAATGCTCGCGTGCGATCCCCCGGTAGAAGCCAAGCGTTTTCCTAAAAAAAAGCTGAACTATAGAAGCACGTTGCAACACTAACCTATCGATTTTGCTGAAGCCACATCTGTAAAGACACACAAGATACGCCGTTGAAAAAAGCAGCTATTCTGTGTCGTACATGGCAGCAGTGCATGAAGTAATGTGTGCGGCAGTAAAAATCAAACACACATGGATAAACATCAGCTAATATCCCACGAGGACCACGCACGTGCAAGGGATGGACGTGGAGACTAGGACCACGCACGTGCAAGGGATGGACGTGGAGACTATGTATCGCGGGAGAAAACGGATCAGGGATCCAACGGCACAACGGACGGCGGACGCGCGCTAAAAATCAGCCGGGTGAAACTAATCGTTTCCCTTTGGTAAACCAGCTGATACAATTTTTTTAGATTTTGGCCCACGGTGAAATCAGATTTTGAAAAGCACGTCCTGAGCTGCTTCTGCTTTTGTTTCAAATTTTAACAGTAGATTTGTAAAATTGAATTCTACTGGATTCGCCCTTTAATTCAGACATCGGAATCCATCGAGAAAAGTTGAACCAAACAGGGCCATAAGCTCGTGATGCACGTACGTGTAGTGACACAACTTCTCATGAACACCATGCATGCAAGCCACAAGTAGCACACCGAGACTTGTAGCCTATCTATCAATCCCACCTAAAATGACGACGCCATACAGATACATCTAGCTAGCTGACCTGCAGATCGACGGTCCGTTCTGGCACGACGTGAAACAGTGAGAGAACGGGTTTTTAGTTTTTACGTGCGAAAAATCTGCAGGAGAACGGACGGACTAGTAGTGCATGAGCTCCTCGTAGAACACCTCCCTGAACCTGGCCAGGCTCTCGGGCTCCATGGCCACCACGACGTCGAGCCGGCCGTCGTCGTCGGGGCCAGGCACGAGGTACACGAGGCCGCCGAACTGGAGGCAGGCCCTGCCCATGAACGCCGGCCGCCCCCAGCCGAAGTCCGCGCCGTAGATCGGCAGCCCCTGCCAGCTTATCACCCACAGGTCGCTCTCCGGCATGACCCACTCCCCCTTGCGCAGCCCCGACGCGTCCGCCGCCTGCAGCTCCAGGTGGTCCAGCAGCGACCGCACGTACTCGTCGTCCAGCCGGGCGGTCGCGCCGGTGACCTTCTCCGCGACGGCGTCCAGCGGCCCGGAGGCGACGTCGCCGACCTTGGTCGCCGCCGACGCGCGGAAGATGGCGTTGCCGAAGTAGCCACATGGGAGCGGCGGGTGGACGCGGGTGCGCGCGTCCGCCGTCATGTACAGCTGGGTGTCCTCCGTCGCCGCGAGCCCGCGCGCCTTGCACGCGCACCGCCACACGTGGGCCACCACGACCTTGAACGTGGAGAGCCTCTTTCCCTGACCGGCGCCGTCCTTGAGCGCGTCGATCTGGTTCTTGGACATGGGGAGGATGGCGGAGCCGAACGGGGCTCGGGGCTTCGACTCGCCGCCGCCGCGCCGGGAGTACTCGGCGTGGTCGAAGAGCACGGAGGGAGGGGAGCGCGCGCGGAGGAGCGTGCGGTCGAGGCAGGGGCTCGCGCCGGGCACGCCAACGTCGCCCCTCGTGATGGCAGCCCACGCGTTCACGAAATCGAGCGCCGCGAGGCCGTCCGCCGCCGTGTGGTGGATGGCCACGCCCAGGCACACCCCGCCGCACTTGAAGAATGTCACCTGAAACATAGCCAAGATGCCGGCGAGGCCGCTGGCATCGGCCGAGGGGACAAGCGTCCGCCGCAGCTCCTCGGACGGGGCGAAGTCGCCGAGGACGTCGAGCGTGGAGTCCACCCGCGCAGTGACGAAGAGGACCCCTTCACCGCTGCAGCTGATCTCCGGGCGGCCGGCGTCATCCTGCGCGAGCCGGCCGGCAAGTGGATAGAATGGGACGAGCGCCCTGGACAGCGTGGCTTTGAGGACGTCCGGCGAGAAAGAGGCATGGCCGGAGCTTGGCCGGTAGATGTAGACGGTGGGCGTGTGGCCCCTGGCCACCAGCAGGTCGAGGTTGGAAAGCCACACCGCTTGTTTCGGCGTCGCCTCGCTGGGCGTCACCATGCAAGACTCGAGGATCTCCACTGCCATTTTCTCTCTGAGTGAGGACTGAGGACTCAGCTGCTAGAGCCGGAGATGTCGCTAAATGTTAGGGTGTGTTTGGTTTCAGTAATGTACTCGAATGTCATAGGTTGGACCCGTTCCTGGGCCTGGTTCTTGTGTTTGGTACATACACAGAACGGTGACCAACTTGTTCCCACAGACCGAATATTCGGCCCAGATGCGGAACAAGGTGAGACCTCGAAATCGAGCGGACCGCGCGGAACCGTCTCCCTCCTCGTCTCACTCTCGCCCGGCAAACCTTCTCCCTCACGGCCGTCTCTCCTCTCTCATCTCTCCCTCAGGTCGGCGACTCTCCTATCTCGTCTCTCCCTCAGGCCGGCGACTCTCCTCTCTCGTCTCTCCCTCACGCCGGCGACTTTGGGCCGTCAACCCCCTCGTCCCTGCTGGCGGCGGCGGCGCCACACCACAGATCTGGCCGAGGGTTGGTGCGTCGAAGCGGCGGTCGCGTCGGAGCAGCAGGCAAGCAGAGGATTGGCGCCGTATTCATCTCTGCATGCCTCGTCGTCGTTTCCTACAGCAGGCACATCCTTCCTTGCTGGAGGGTTGCCACGGGCAAGTGCAGCGACGATGCGGTCTCCCTGTTGGAATTGGCAGGAGCCACTCCCAATTCTTCCTCTAATCTGATGCGGTCTTCCTCTAAAATTCTGAATTTAGTGATTAGAGTTAACTAGTTATTCTTTTGACTGTAGGTATGCTCACATGCAAAAGAGATAATTGTATATTTACCAGACTAAGCAGTGTATGTTTCATCTGCAAATCATTGTAAATGCTCAAGAAAATTTGGATTGCAATGAACTTTTGAGATATGGGCTACTCTATTATATCTGTGAGTGAATGTATAAATTATTTGTCCTACAAATACAATTGAAATGCCATATAATTTGTTATTGCAAATATAAAACTATAATGTCACCGCTTCGTTCCATCTCGCCAACCAAACACAGAACTGTCACCGTTCCATTCCACCTATCTTCCTCAACTAAACACAAGAACGGAACCGACCCATTCCAATGAAATGGAACCATTCCATTCCATTCCACTTCGTTCCTCAACCAAACACACCCTTAGTGCTTGATTCTCTGCTGAGCTGCGAGTTCATTTCAAGCATGGGAAGATACCAAATTCATGTTTAAAAGTTAGGTGTGGAATATGCGCTGAATTCTTTTCCCATTGATCACCTTTTTTCTACCAAATAGCAACATTTTTTATAAGGGAATCTCCAACACCGACTCTCGAACTGTCCATCCGGACCACGCGGTCCAAACGTGTTTTGTCATCCAACACAGGCCTGCATCGGTCCGTCGATTGATCCAGACGCATGTTTCCTACAAACCGGAGACAAACTGGGGGCTTTTTGCGGGCATCTGGACCGCTGTCACGCCCGCGTTTGACTAACTTGGGCGACTCAGAAACCCTCTTCCTTGCGCATATTCCTGCCCAAACACAACTGCCCGCATTCATGCTGCTCTAGAGCGGCCCGTCCGCATTGATGCCCGCCTAGAACGGACGTGACCTCTCGCTGGCACTGGCATTGAAGCGCTCGCCGGCCGAGGGCGCCACCCGCGCCACGTCTCCGGTGTCCGTGCCTGTTCAATGCGGGAGAGACGTTTACTGGACAGGATGAGATGGATATTTACCACGCCCGTTCAATGCCCATCCATTCGTCTGCCGCCATTAAACAGGCTCGTGGCCGAGGAACCAACTCTGGCGCCCGCGCATTGACACACCCAGACGATTGGCCTGAACGGAATCCGCTATTTAAAGGCAGACACACCAAGCTCACAATGCACCACAACACATCCACTACACATCTTTCTCCCATGCACCACATCCGCCATGACCGCGAGCGGAACGCTTTGTGGGAGAGCCTCTCGACCCAGCAGAAGCACGAGGTGGCCGCCCTTGCTGCCGGCTGGTAGATTTGTCGTACCAGGCGGATCCGGCCTACTCACCCGAGGTCTTCAACAATGACCCCATGATGGAGGCTGGCTCCAACCATGACTCCACATTAGAGCCCACGCCGGTGCATGCAGGCTTGACAATGAAGCAGGCGCATGCGCACTTCAACTACGCCATGCCCGAGGAGCAGCCGGCGCGCGCCGGTACATGCCGGCTTGATGATGGAACAGGCACATGCACACTTCAACTACTCCATGCCCGAGGAGCAATTGGCGCTCGCGCCTATGTCGGATTTTCGGTAGACGCAGGAGGAACAACGCTACAACATGTTCCTCCTCGAGTAGCACCAAGTTGGTGGAGGGGCAGATCAACAGCGAGCATGCGAGCAAGAAGGCCGTGGCGGCCATGGTCGCTATGAACCCCAACTTTGTAGCGAAGCAGCAGGCTCTCTACGAGGCCACCCACGTTCACTAGTGCAGAACCGGGCAATAGCACCGGTTCATAAGGCCCTTTAGTGCCGGTTCGGTAACCGGCACTAAAGTGTGGGCACTAAAGCCCCCCTTCCCCCTTTAGTACCGGTTCAGCACGAACCGGTGCTAAAGGGCAACCACGTGGCACGAGCCAGCTCCGGGGGCAGGGAGCCCTTTAGTACCGGTTGGTGACACCAACCGGTATTAAAAGGTTGGGGGTTTTTGGGTTTATGATTTCTTTTTCATTTAATTTTGTGTTTTCCATTTAATTCTTTTTCGTTTGCTGGTATTTTACGATACTACATATTGTACACATTATGCATATATATAAATAGAATTTCTAGTAAAACCGATCATATATATATATATACAATTAGCTAGCTATATACAATTCCTCCTAATTGGTGCCTTCGGAGCCAGTGGCATTAGCCTAATTGGTGCCTTCGAAGCACGATAACAATTGGAAGTGGTTCATGGGGGCGGTAGCGGGTAAAAGTATTCTCTTTTGGGATCTATGACCTGGTCGAGCAAAAATCCCGCTATTTCCTCTTAAATTGCTTCTATGCGGTCCTCTGGTAGGAGCTTCCCGCACCTCTTTGAACTGTTAAGAAGGAGATCAATATGCATGTGTATTAGTTGTGTGACCAGATATCGATAATGGTGTAAAAATTGTGAATAGTGTTCTGACAAACGTACCCACTCCTGTCTTTGAGATCTGCTCCTTTCGGACGCCATCATGCGAATGTTCTCGCTGCACACAGATTATTCCTCGGCGCCTGCTTCATGGCCTTTATGAGAATGGAATTTGATCAGATAATAATTAATCAAGCATGATAATTAAAGAGATGGCAGCTAGCTAGTACTACTTAATTACTTACCATGGGTCGATACCATTTCAGATTTTGTTTCCATGGGCCTAGAGTGGCCCTGATGAACTTTGCCCAAGCCCTGCCCGCCGATAAAAAAATGAATAAATGGGTTATTAAATAGTTGTTATCAGGAAATGACGAACTAATTAAATAGGCCGAGATATAGTTAATAATGATTGAAATTACCTGTTGACTATCCCCTTCACGATGGTGTAGTCAGTTGGTTTCTTAAGTAGTGAGTCTAGTACTTCAACTGTTCCTTCATCAACTTTAATGATTAACAAGATCCAGTGAAATCTGCATGCACACACGTTTGCATGTCTTAATTAAGCGGGCATATGTAAGCAAAAACATGTAGCTAGCTAGTAGGCAAAAACAGAATTTGTAGTACAAGACAGTGTGACTCACTCGAAGTTGTAAGGAAGTAGTATATCTTCATTGTATTTGAGGCGCTTGAAGAACTCCAGCATGCTTTCCTCTACACTTTTTTCGTAATATGGATCTAATTTCCATGTGTATTCATTAATGGTATTTGGGTCAACGAACCCAATGCCATAGCGTCCACCTTTTTTCATTTCATAAATCTTCATCCTGCATAATACCACAGAAAAGAATATAGTGGGGATAATTACAGGTAATGATTGATCAAAATGATCACTACAGCTAGTTTGAGACTTAAATTACAGATAGAAATCACTTACAGACAATAGCAACTGACGATAGATTTGTCGAGTGCGTCTTGATTGTATAACTGAAATAGTTCTGAATTCTCAACGGACACAACTTTCTCATGGTAGTAATGATCCTTCTTGACATTCACCATGAGGGACTCTCGATTGAAAAACTTGGTAATGTCCATGTACCATTGATGCAATTCATACATTCTCGTTGGGAGCTTATTGACCTCGTCTGGCTCGACCAAAGGTTGGCCCCGGAGATATTTCTGTTTTATTTCCTCCTCTCTAGTCGGAGACATGGGCTCGATATCCAGGAGTTGTCCAACAGTGATCATGAGGCTTTTAGCCTGCTCAATATGCTCCTCGGTTATTACCACATCGTCCAGCCCGAGAACATTAATGGTTTGCCCACAATAATATTAGGCGCGCGTACTCTCATGTGTTGTTGGCACAACAAGCGGGGCGACTGATTGCGCCGCCTGTTCTCCCAGCTGGGGAACGGTTTTACCGCATGTTTTGCCAGCTGATTTGCTCGAGCTCGAGCTCGCCTCTTTCTGTAGACATGCTCGATTTAACTTCCTGAGGTGGCGCTCATAGTCTGTGTCAACAGGCTTGGGAGCTGGTGCTCTAGCCATACGAATGAAGTGGTCAATCTTTTCCTCAGGCACTTTCTCCCTTGGCGGCAGTGGCGGTTTTGGTGCAAAATGGGCTTCCACCTCGGCCTTCGATATGGCTGCGTTTTCCTCCTCGGACTTGTCGTAAGGCCTCTGCGGAAGAGGCGCGAGGCTGCTTGGACCATATTGAAATCGCTTGCCTCCGCCTGTACCTCCAGTACTACCTCGACTTGTACCGCTACGCACCATAGCTGAGGCGTCTCTCTTCCATGATTGCTGAGGCGGCGAAGACGGCTGACGTGGCTGAGTTGGAGGAGGAGGAGTGGCCTGAAGCTGTGCCGGACTTGGAGGAGGAGTGGCATGATGCTTTGCCGGACTTGGAGGAGGAGGAGTGGCCTAAAGCTGTGCCGGACTTGAAGGAGGAGTGCACTGACGCGTTGGTGGACTTGGAGGAGCGGGAGTCTGCTGACTCGGTGGCGGACTTCGACGAGGAGTCGGATGACGCGGTGTCGGTGGCCTTCGAAAGATGATGCAATCCTTTCTCCATAGGATGATACGATGGTTGGCCTCTCCCAGTGTGTGCTCCTCGTCACCTCCAGGAATGTCAAGCTCTAGCCCCAAATATTGGTCCACCACCTCATCAACCAAGACACGAGCATAGCCCGCTGGAATCGGGTTGCAATGGAAGGTTGCCTCGGGGGGATTTGTAAAAGCAAGGCCGTCCGCCACCTTCATGGATATGTTCTTCATTTTGAAGTGTAGCTCGCAGTTAGTGTTCTCCATGATGTCATCCACTGGGTAGCTATCCAGCAATGCGTCGCCCAGGGCAGAACCCACGCTGCTTCTCAGCATGGATGGGACGGTGCTATCCAATGCTGGATCATCCGCTAGCAGCTGCAGCTGCTGAGACCCCCTTTGCTGGCTAAGTGAGTTGATCTGCTCCTGCTGCCGCTGGAATTTGACTGACAAGTCCGCGTGCACTGGTTCTAGGCCTTGAAGGCATTCATAGTCCAGCTTCCTCTGCTCCTCCTCCATCTTCCTCTTCTTCTCCTCCGCAAGCTTCTTTCTCGCACGGGTTCTGTAGTCGGCGTTCCAGTCCGAAAACCCCTCATACCACGGAATAGCGCCCATGCCTCGTGTTCTTCCCGGGTGTTCAGGATTTCCCAGGGCACGTGTAAGCTCGTCGTTCTCTTTGTTGGGCTGGAACACCCCCGATCGAGCCTCTTCTATTGCAACAAGTAGCTTATCTTCGGCTCCGTCCAGACATGCCTTCTTCGAAACTTTGCCTGTCTTCGGGTCCAACTGCCCCCATGCGCATAGAACCAAGTCCTGCACCTGGGGGGCCAGCTCAATGTTTCTGGAGTGACACCTGCATCATCCATCTCTTTCTTAGACGTATCCCACTTAGGCATTCCCACCGCATAGCCACCTGGCCCCAGCTTATGGAACTTATCCTTTTTTGCGGCATTGGCCTTGTTTATTCTCGACGGTTTCTTAGATAATTCTGAATCCTTGAATTTCATGAAATCGTCCCAATGAGCACTTTGCTTCTCTAGTGTTACCTCGAATACTAGAGCCTTCCTTCCTCCCTTGACGTACTTGGCCCATTCACGATTCTTGTGGTTGTTGAATGTAACCGCCATCTTCCTGAGAGCATCGTCCTTGACTTTCTCCACATCTGCATCTGTGAAATGATCTGGTAGGGTGAAATGTTCCATGAGCGTTTCCCAAAGCAGAAGTTTTTGTCTGTCGTCGACAAAAGTAACTCCTGGATGTGGCTTTGCTGGCTCTCTCCATTCTTGAAGGGAGATCGGGAGTTGGTCCTTCACAAGAACTCTGCACTGACGAATGAACTTGTCCGCAATCTTCTTAGGCGCTAATGGTTCGCCATTAGGTTTGATGGCCTCGATATTGTACTTTACGCCCTCCTTCAACTTTTTGTTCGGGCCTCGTTTCCTGTTGCTTGATGATTTTCTCGATCCGGATGGCTGAAAGAAGAAAGATCGATTCATTAATATATCTTCAAGTCATTTAAAACATGTGATGATCACCAGATGCATGCTTATATAAATATATATACCTCACCGGTCTTTGTTGTTTCAAGATCAACATTTTCTTCGTCATGTTCATAGTTCATGACTTCATCAATTCGGTCGTCGCAATCGAATATCATATCACCCTCCCCGGTGTTGTTTAGATATTCGGAGCCGTCATAATCTTCTTCATTCTGATCATCATCTGGCCCGCAAGGATTGCGTATGATATTGAACAGGGCCTCTTCTCCCTCTCTGCCGGTATTGTCCGCCATAGGTTTTATTTAACTAATCCAAAATAAATATATTCAAATTACAATGCATGGATGCAATCAATTAATAAGGAAAAACTGAATCAATCATAGTACATAATAAGCATCATCGAATATAATCTCAAATACATCGTCTCGAATAATAGATATAATCTCAAATACATTGTCTCGAATAATATATATAATCTCGAATAAATCATCTCGAATATTATATATCGAATACATCACTAGCTAGCTAGCTAATAAAGATCGAATACTAGAGAGTAATCTAGGCGGTGGACAACCAAAGTGAAGGAACCATTACTGGATCATAGCTCGGGTGATCTCCCCAAAAAACCTGCCAGGTATTGGAGAACCTGACGTCCATAGCAGCCATGTAGCGATGGACGTGCTCGTCCTCCTCCCTGACACGACGACGTACCACCTCCGGCGGGGCCGGCTCCCTCCGCACCAAAAGTGTCCCACGCGAACGCCATCAAAGGAGATGAGGGTTGACGACGGGACCCGGGGCCGGGTTCCTCAGCAAGCGCCGTGCCCCTGAAGGTAGCACCTCCCAGTGCCAGCCGGCAGAGCCCAGTCCCGGACATGGGTCCTCTGAAGCAGGACGTCGTCGCGAACGGGTCGACGGCGAGGATGCGGGCCGGGCATCGTCGACAACAAATACTATATGCCGCAAAAGTAAAGTAACATTTTTTAAATGATGGATTGTGATTTCATATATGCAAATTCTAAATTTTATAACTAAAACTAACATTTCTAATATTTCTATAACTAAAACTAACATTTCTAATATCTCTATAACTAAAAAACATTTCTATATAACTAACATTTTTATATAACTAACATTTCTAGTATAACTAACATTTCTATATAACTAACATTTCTATATAACTAACATTTCTAATATTTCTATATAATTAACATTTCTATATAACTAACATTTCTAATATTTCTATAACTAAAAAACATTTCTATATAACTAACATTTCTAATAATTCTATAACTAAAAAAATAGAAAGATTGCTAACATTTCTATAACAATGTGTGTGTGTGTGTGGTACATGGCGGCCGGGGCAGGAGCTCACCGGCGAGGCGCGACGACGGGGGGCGGCGACAGGGACGGAGATGGAGACGGCGACGGGGTGGCGACAACGGGGACGGGGACGGGCCGGGCGGGGACGACGGGAGGACGGGGCGGGGCGCGGAGCGGCGACGGGGACGGGGACGGCGACGGCGACGGACGGCGACGGGGGTGGCGACGAGGGGCGGCGGCGAGGGGCAGAGGAGAAAGAAGCAGAGGGAGAGATGAGAAACTGATAATTTTTTGAAGTATTTTCTTATATAGAACAACCTTTAGTACCGGTTGGAGCCACCAACCGGTACTAAAGGTCTGTTTTGGCCAGGCCAAGCGGCGGGAACGGCACCCCTTTAGTACCGGGTGGTGGCTCCAACCGGTACTAAAGACCCCCCTTTAGTACCGGTTTGAGCCACCACCCGGTACTAAAGGGGGTGCGCTAGCGCAGGTGCGGTGCGAAATGTTTAGTCCCACCTCGCTAGCCGAGGGGCGTCCGCACTGGTTTATAAGCCCCAGTGCGGTAGCTCCTCTCCAAAGTAGGCCTACTGGGCCTAAATGTTCTATGCTGCCCTGTGGGCCTACTGGGCCTTTGCGGGCCTGCATCCTGGCCCAACAACAGGTTGGGTTTCTAGTCGTATGCACGCCGCTGTGGCGCAGTGGGTCGGCTTATTTTTTTGCTTTATTTATTTTTGTTTTATTTATTTTTGAGTTGTTTTTTTGCTGTATTTAGAGTTTCTTTGTGAATATTTTTGCTTTAGGTACAAAAAATTACAAACTTTCTGTTAGTACCGATAGTTTACAAATTTGAATAGTTTAAATTTTGAATTATTTGAAATTTGTGTGAATCACTAGTTTGTGAATAACTTAACTTTGAAAATAGATTTTTCAGTGATTCTTTTTTCTTATGTTTAATATTAGTGTGTTTTATCATTATATTCGATTTGGTAATGCTTAGGTTATTTAAAAAATGAAATGCCTTTGTAACGGATGAGTTTTCGTCCGAAACCCTGATACTTTGAAAGAGATTATCCATTTTGTACACAAAGTGCATCCAGTTTTTGCGGTAACCCTCTCTACTTTTTTGCACATGCTATGTGGGTGAAATTACGATACCATGCCAACTTTCAACCTTTTCTGAGTTCATTTGAAATGCTTTTCAATTTCAGGGTCATTTAGGTGAAAAAATCAGTAAATGCATGAAAGAATTTGCTTGCACATAAAATTTCTTCGCGTTTCAAATGCCAAAACACATAACTAGCTACCCTAACTATTACAGAGATTCCCTCCTGGGTGTGAAACACAGAAGAAAGTGATGATAGTGAAGCCGATCACATCCTAGATCTTTGGGTGTGAAACTTTTTCTTCGCGTGTGTCCCTTTGCGCCGTAACCATGGAAAATCTTCACCATTTAACTGGATGCTCGGGTCAATATTCACTGTGAATGGAGCAATTTCATCAAACTTTTCATAAATATCCTGACATGTCTGTCTTGTCATCCACTCCCACGATGTTTCTCTTCCTAGAAAGAACTATGTGCCGCTTTGGCTCATCGTACGATGCATTCGCTTCCTTATCTTTTCTTTTTCTCAGCTTGGTAGACATGTCCTTCACATAGAAAACATGTGCCACATCATTGGCTAGGACGAATGGTTCGTCTACATACGCAAGATTGTTGAGATCCACTGTTGTCATTCCGTACTGCGGGTCTTCCGTTACCCCGCCTCGTGTCATATTGACCCATTTGCACCAAAACAAAGGGACCTTCAAACCATGTCTATAGTCAAGTTCCCATATGTCCTGTATATAACCATAATATGTTTCCTTTCCCGTCTTGGTTTCTGCATCAAAGCGGACACCACTGTTTTGGTTGGTGCTCTTCTTATCTTGGGTGATCGTGTAAAATGTATTACCATTTATCTCGTACCCTTTGAAAGTCATTATATTCGAAGATGGTAACTGGGACAGCAAGTACAGGTCATCTTCAATAGAGGCGTCATGCATGGTACGTCTCTGCAACCAGCTGGCGAAACTCCTGGTTTGTTCACGTGTAATCCAGTCATCAGACCGCTCCGGGTGTTTGGAGCGTAGCAAATTCTTGTGTTCATCCATATACGGAGCCACCAAGGCGGAATTCTGTAGAACTGTGTAGTGTGCTTCAGTGAGAGAATGTCCGTCCATACATATTATTTGTTCCCCTCCTAGCATGCCTTTTCCATCCAGTCTACCCTTATGCCGCGACCCAGGAACACCAATCGGCTTAACGTCAGGAATAAAGTCAATATAAAACTCAATTACCTCCTCATTTTCATGGCCCTTGGAGATGCTTCCTTCTGGCCTAGCACGGTTATGAACATATTTCTTTAAGACTCCCATGAACCTCTCAAAGGGGAACATATTGTGTAGAAATACAGGACCCAAAACGTTAATCTCTTCGCATAGGTGAACTAGGACGTACGTCATGATGTTGAAGAAGGATGGTGGGAACACCAACTCGAAACTGACAAGACATTGCACCAAATCATTCTCTAACCTTGGTATGATTTCTGGATCGATTACCTTCTGAGAGATTGCATTGAGGAATGCACATAGCTTCAGAATGGCTAATCAAACGTTTTCCGATAGAAGCCCCCTCAATGCAACCGGAAGCAGTTGCGTCATAATCACGTGGCAGTCATGAGACTTTAGGTTCTGGAACTTTTTCTCTGCCATGTTTATTATTCCCTTAATATTCGACGAGAAGCCAGATGGTACCTTAATACTGAGCAGGCATTCAAAGAAGATTTCCTTCTCTTCTTTGGTAAGAGCGTAGCTTGCATGACCCTGATGTATGCCGTCTTTTCCGTGCATACGTTGCTGGTCCTCCCGTGCCTCAGGTGTATCTTTTGTCTTCCCATACATGCCCAAGAAGCCAAGCAGGGTCACACAAAGATTCTTCGTCACGTGCATCACGTCGATTGCGGAGCGGACCTCTAGGTCTTTCCAATAGGGCAGGTCCCAAAATATAGATTTCTTCTTCCACATGGGTGCGCATCCGTCAGCGTCATTCGGAACAGGTTGTCCACCAGGACCCTTTCCAAAGACCACATTCAAATCCTTGACCATATCATGTACATCAGCACCAGTACGGTGGCGAGGCTTCGTCCGGTGATCCGCCTCACCTTTGAAATGCTTGCCTTTCTTACGAGATGCCTGCTCGGAAGAAATCGACGATGTCCCAGGTACACATTCTTCTTACAATTAGCCAAATATATACTGTCGGTATCGTCCAAACAGTGCGTGCATGCGCGGTATCCCTTGTTTGTCTGTCCTGAAAGGTTACTGAGAGCAGGCCAATCATTGATGGTCACGAACAACAACGCCTTTAGGTCAAATTCTTCCCCCATGTGCTCATCCCACACACATACACATGTTCCATTCCACAATTGTAAGAGTTCTTCAACTAATGGCCTTAGGTACACATCAATGTCATTGCCGGGTTGCTTAGGGCCTTGGATGAGCACTGGCATCATAATGAACTTCCGCTTCATGCACAACCAAGGAGGAGGGTTATACAAACATAGTCATAGGCCAGGTGCTATGGTTGCTGCTCTGCTCCCCAAAAGGATTAATGCCATCTGTGCTTGGACCAAACCATACGTTCCTTGCGTCATCTGCAAACTCCTTCCCATACTTTCTTTCGATTTTCCTCCATTGCGACCCGTCAGCGGGTACTCTCAACTTACCGTCTTTCTTACGGTCTTCTCTGTGCCATCGCATCGCCTTGGCATGCTCTTTGTTTTGGAACAAATGTTTCAACCGTGGTATTATAGGAGCATACCACATCACCTTGGCAGGAATCTTCTTCCTGGGGCGCTCGCCCTCGACATCACCAGGGTCATCGCGGCCGATCTTATAGCGCAATGCACCGCATACCGGGCAAGCATTCAAATCCTCGTACTCTCCGCTGTAGAGGATGCAATCATTAGGGCATGCATGTATCTTCTGCACCTCTAACCCTTGAGGGCAGACAGCCTTCTTTGCTTCGTACGTACTCTCGGGCAATTCGTTGTCCTTTGGAAGCATATTCTTTATCATTACCAGCAACTTTCCAAATCCCTTGTCAGATACACCATTCTCTGCCTTCCATTGTAGCAATTCCAGTGTGGTGCCCAGCTTTTTCTTGTCACCTACGCAATTTGGGTACAACATTTTTTTGTGATCCTCTAACATGCGCTGCAACTTCTTCTTCTCCAAATCACTTGCGCAGTTTCTCTTTGCATCGGCAATGGCCCGACCTAGATCATCAACGGGCTCATCCGATGCCTCTTCTTCAGCTTCTTCCCGCATTGCCGGCTCAGCTTCTTCCCGCATTACCAGCTCAGCTTCTTCCCTCATTGTTGTATCATCGTATTCAGGGAACCCATGGCCAGGATAGCTGTCGTCGTCCTCTTCTTCTTCATTGTCTTCCATCATAACCCCTCTTTCTCCATGCTTGGTCCAAACATTATAGTGGGGCATGAAACCGGACTCAAACAGGTGGACGTGAATGGTTCTTGACGTAGAGTAATTGTGACCATTCTTACAGCCAGCACATGGACAAGGCATAAAACCATCCGCCCGCTTGTTTGCCTCAGCCGCAAGCAGAAAAGTACGCACGCCATTAATGAACTCGGGAGAGCATCGGCCATCGTACATCCATTGCCGGCTCATCTTCAATACACAGCACCGAAAACACCAAATTAATACAATACATAAAGTTCATACATAAAGATCATACAACACTTAAATGCAACAAACAAATAACTCTCTAGCTAAAGAATTTAAATGCAACAACAAATGCAATCAAGATCACAACTAAGGTAACAATTGATCCAACAGCATAATGATACCAATCCTCACTATGAATGGCATATTTTCTAATCTTTCTAATCTTCAAGCGCATTTTCTCCATCTTAATCTTGTGATCATCGATGACATCGGCAACATGCAACTCCAATTCCATCTTCTCCCCTCAATTCTTTTCAATTTTTCCTTCAAATTCTAGTTTTCTCTTTCAACTAAATTTAACCTCTCGACAATAGGGTCGGTTGGAATTTCCGGTTCAACTACCTCCTACATACAAATATCTATGTCAACTTGATGGGCATAATTTGTCATAAACACGAAATGCAATGAATAGTTTTAAAAGAGAATATACCACATCCGAATCATAACCCGGATGAGGGTCGACGGGGACGGATATCAAAACCATGGCACTATGTATAACAAACAACGTATGGGTAAGATTATTATATGAGTAACTATATATCCAAATCACACAAACATCAATTTTTTATATAAAACTTTATGAACAAGAGGCTCACCACAAGGTGGTGCCGGCGACGGGACGTTGCGGGCGATCGACGGTGGTTACGACAGAGATTTAGAAGGCACTAAGTAAACCACACCTACATATGCAAACTAAGTATTATTTTTGACCTCAAATTGCATATAAATCAAATACTAGCATATATATATAATTCCTCCCAAATTACTAAACTCAAAAATCAATCACTATATAAAGCATTGCACGAGCTAATCTAGCAATGAGAGATGAAAGGACAAAGTTGCTAACCTTTGTGATCATTTGAATGGATGGGGGCCTTCAAATCTTGACAAAATTTGGGAAAAATGTGTGATGAGCTTGAGAGGAAGAGGGAAAAGAACAGAGAGGAGAGGGGAAAGGGGAAGAACAGAGCGAGCTCGGGTGGACGAAGGGTCTATGTAGGATGACCTTTAGTACCGGTTCGTGATACGACCCGGTACTAAAGGTGTTGGAGGGGCCCCGGACTGACAACACCCTACCACCACTCACTTTAGTACCGGTTCGTGGCACGAACCGGTACTAATGATGTCCGCCCGCCTAGCCGTTGGAACCGGCACTAATGGACACATTAGTGCCGGCTCAAATTCAAACTGGCACTAATGCACTACACATTTGACCCTTTTTCTACTAGTGGTTCAAGCCTCCACTCGCAACGTACATGCCGTGCAGCTGGACATGGAGGCGACCTTGGTTGCAGAGGCAATATGTGGACGAGAATACCGCCAGCTGCATGTCCTACGCGCCACTAGACATTGTTTGGCCGCGCTGGTGGGACGACGAGCATGCCGGCTCCTTCGCCTCCATCGTGGACCTCATGTCCAACCATGACAAACAAGTCGTAGACTGCGATGAGGATGAGTAGGGCATGGGAGTCAGCGAGGGATCGAATCCCTAATGGGCCGGTCCGTCTCTCATGTTCTACTCTTCCTCGCCGGCGCCTGCACCTTCACTTCAGGGGTCTTATCGCCACCGCTCACAGAGACGGTAGATGGAGGAGGCAGTCGCCGGAAGGGAACAACAACAATTTGGATGACAGACGCCACCGTAGTCCAGGTTTAGGCCCACTCCCATCTTTTTTCTAATGAAAACTGGTCGAAATGTAATGAATTTCGTCCGGTTTGTATGAAAATCATCCAGTTTGCATGTAATTTATTCGGTTTGTTCAAACTCGGCTTGAAATGTATGCGGACCGGCTCTTGCATCTGGGTCCGCGAACTGGCCCCCTGTCGGTGTCAAAGCCGACGGATCTCGGGTAGGGGTCCTGAACTGTGCGTCTAGGATCGATGTTAACATGAGACGGGGGACAGGATGTTTACCCAGGTTCGGGCCCTCTCTATGGAGATAATACCCTACTTCCTGCTTGATTGATCTTAATGAATATGAGTATTACAAGAGTTGATCTACCACGAGATCGTAATGGCTAAGCCCTAGAAGTCTAGCCTATGTGGGTATGGTAATGAGTATATGTATCTAGCCTTTCTGGACTATCCCCTTCGGTTGATATAGACACCGAAGGGATCTAGGGTTTACATGGAGTTGGTTACATAAAAAGGATTCTTCGGTCGCCAAGCTTGCCTTCCACGCCAAGTAGAGTCCACTCCAGACACGGTGTAGTCTTCAACCTTCATGTCTTCGCAACCCATCAATCCGGCCCATGGATAACAGGCTGGACGCCCAAGGACCCCTTAGTCCAGGACTCCCTCAGTAGCCCCTGAACCTGGCTTTCAATGACGAGGAGTCCAGCGCGCTGATTGTCTTCGGCATTGTGAGGAGGGTTCCCCTTTCTCCAAACTCCAAGATAGTCTTCGGATGCAATGATCGTATCCTGACCTGTTAGGCACACCATACACAACCGCAGAGAGAATATAATATTTGCACAAATCTAATCTGTCGACAACTTTTTTCCAACACGACATCGCGTCTGTCTGGTTATAATTTCAAACCGTTTTTCTTCTGCCATTCCACGCTTTGAGATGCGGTTGCTATTGGCACGTCTTGTCGAAATAGAGATCGTGTCCCCTTATTGCGGGATTCTCGTCAATGCGGGCATGGGTAACTCAACCGTGCCGTTTATACAGCCCTAGGGAACAGGTGAATCCTAAGGCGAGTGAGGAGGCGTTTAATATTAACTGCCTTTATAAGGGGATAATGATTCCCTCTTCCTCTCCTCACGCTCTCTCTCTGTGTCTCCGCCTTTCCAATCTCAGGATCCAGCGCCCAAGTTCTCATCTCCTTTCCACTCAAGCAACCATGTCCGGATCTGGTGGTCAGGGCAAGTGGATGGTATCCTCCGTCAAGGAGGAGGACATTACTAAGCTCCGGGAGGCCGGATATTTGGCGAAGGAGATCGCCCATCGTCTGCCAGCCGAGGGACAAGTCGTCCCCACGCCGGAGCCCACAGAGAGGGTAGTATTCATCCCCCATTTCTTCCGCGGGCTAGGGTTTCCACTCCACCCTTTTGTCCGTGGGCTGATGTACTATTACGGGATAGATTTCCATGATCTGTCCCCCGAATTCCTTCCTCAACATCTTGGCATTTATCGTCGTGTGCGAGGCCTTCCTCCGCATCCATCCCCACTTTGGGCTATGGCTCGAAGTCTTCAACGTGAAGCCGAAGGTGGTGGATGGCCAGCACACGGAGTGCGGAGGGGCCATGGTGAGCAAGCTATCCAACGTCTCCTGGCCCAAAGGCACCTTTGTGGAGACAGTAAAGGAATGGAAGAAGCAGTGGTTCTACATCACAGAACCTCGCGGCACCACTTGGGCCACAGCTGCCGAATTCCGCTCCAGTGCTCCCATGCGACTCACCTCCTGGGTCGAGAAGAGTCCGGACTGGTGTTCACTTGACGAGCTGATAGCGCTGCAGACGTGTGTTCAAAGCATGGTGACCAAGGACGTCAAGCTCGTTGACGTTATCCAGGTGATGCTAGTCCGCCAGATTCTTCCGTGCCAGCGCCAAAGCCGCCCTTTATGGGAGTTAAATTCGAAGAAGCATCAGACCCTGAAAAGGCTCTTCGAGACTTCTCACGAAGGGGCCTGGAAGTTGCTCTTCAAGGGCAACGAGAAGCCACCGGCCACAGACTCAGACCGTGGTCACCATTGTAAACACTCCGCCAGCGAGGTATGTTACTTTTGACGTATTTCCAACTTAAATGTTTCGAGGATGATGTTTGAGATCTTAGTATTGCTCCCTCAGGACTGGGGGGAGAGGGCGAAGCGGATCCGGTGTCCGGCTCCGTTGCCCGAAGAACCAGTCATCCCGCGCCTGGTGAAGATGCTGGTGCTGGCGCCATATACGGTGCCGGAGAAGAAGGCCAAGGGGGCCAAGAGTGGCCCCCGTTGCAAGGGCACCTCAGACGCGACGTCTGAAGATGACGAGTCCCATTCCTCTGTCCCTGAGGACAATGACGAGGAAGAGGAGGAGGAGGAAAACAACTCTCCTCCCGAGGAGAAGAAGAAGAAGAGGGTGGCTGTCGGTGTCAAAACCGGCAGATCTCGGGTAGGGGATCCCGAACTGTGCATCTAGGCCGGATGGTAACAGGAGGCAGGGGACACAATGTTTTACCCAGGTTCGGGCCCTCTTGATGGAGGTAAAACCCTACGTCCTGCTTGATTAATATTGATGATATGGGTAGTACAAGAGTAGATCTACCACGAGATCAGAGAGGCTAAACCTTAGAAGCTAGCCTATGGTATGATTGTATGTTGTGGTTGTTGTTGTCCTACGGACTAAAACCCTCCGGTTTATATAGACACCGGAGAGGGTTAGGGTTACACAAGGTCAGTTACAAAGGAGGAGATATCCATATCCGTATTGCCTAGCTTGCCTTCCATGCCAAGTAGAGTCCTGTCCGGACACGAGACGAAGTCTTCAATCTTGTATCTTCATAGTCCACCTGTCCGGAGACCCTCTAATCCCGGACTCCCTCAGTAGCCCCTGAACCAGGCTTCAATGACGACGAGTCCGACGCGTAGTATTGTCTTCGGCATTGCAAGGCGGGTTCCTTCTCCGAATACATCACAGAAGAATTTGAATACGAGGATAGTGTCCGACCCTGCAACATAAGTTCCACATACCACCGTAGAGAGAATAATATTTTCGCAAATCTAATTTGCTGACTTGTCTTGACAGTATGACGTTATGTCATGGTCCGGTGATTATTCGAACCGTTTCCTTTAACTAGCCCCACACATAACGCGAGGCAGTTTTTCGACACGTCTTTGTCAAAGCAGAGATCGTGTCCCCTTATTACTGGATTCTCATCAATACGGGCATGGGCAACCCAACCGCGCCATCGATTACGGCACTTGGGGGATAAGCAAGTTTTACCAGGCAAGTGGGGACGCTTAGTTTCGTCCGCCCATATAAAGGGATAAGGATTCACCTTTCTATCCACGCCTTCTTCCTCCTTTGCTCATCCGTTTTCGCACACTCGAGCTCTAGCGCCCAAGTCCGCACTTCGCACCTCAACCTTCTCCAACCATGTCCGGAGCGGGAGGCAGGTGGATGGTCTCCTCCGTCACGGATGGAGACATCAAGAAGTTGAGGAGAGCCGGATACCTGCCCGACGACATTGCGCACCGGCTCCCAGATGAGGGGCAGCTCATCCCCACCCCCAGGCCCCATGAGAGGGTAGTGTTCCTCACCCATTTCCTCCACGGATTGGGATTCCCTCTCCACCCATTCGTCCCGGGGCTCATGTTCTATTACGGCCTGGATTTCCACGATCTGGCCCCGAACTTCATCCTCAACATCTCGGCGTTTATCGTTGTGTGCGAGGCCTTCCTCCGCATCAAGCCCCACTTCGGCTTATGGTTGAAGACCTTCAATGTCAAGACGAAGGTTGTGGGCGGCCGCCAGGCGGAGTGCGGAGGCGCCATGGTGGGCAAGATGCCCAACGTAACATGGCTCGAGGGCTCCTTTGTGGAAACCATAAAGGGGTGGCAATCGGGGTGGTTCCACATCACTGAGCCGCGCGACCCTGCATGGGCAGCGGCCCTCGAGTTCTGATCTGGCATCCCGATGCGGCTCACCTCCTGGAAAGAGAAGGGCCTGTCTTGGGGTAGTTCGGGAGAGCTGACCGGACTCCAAACATGTATTCAAAACATGGTGAACAAGAAGCTCAAACTTGTCAACGTGGTCCAGGTCATGCTCCACCGCCGGATCCTCCCGTGCCAACAATGGGAGTTCAACTTGTGGGAGTTCGACCCGACACAACACCGAACTCTGAACAGGCTCTTCGACACAACTCACGAAGATGCCTGGAGGGTGCTGTTTAAAAGCGCCGAGGTCCCCCCTCCCATTACTGAGGATCGCGGATTCAACGCAAAGCGCCAAGCCAGTGCGGTAAGCTGCTTTACCTTTCACAGGATACTTATTTTTTATAGATTGACTCCATGCGGGATCTAAACTCCCATACCTTTGACAGGACTGGCAGGAGACGGCCGGACAGATCGACTATCCGGCTCCTTTGCCCGAAGGCCCAGCAGACGCTCTTCTGGCGAAGATGCTGACTCCGGCTCCTTATATGGTGCCGGAGAAGACCAAGAAGGCCAAGGGAACCCGAAAGAGTTCCCGACGCCAGGCGTCGTCGGACTCACCGTCTGATGACTCTGCGGTGCACTCCTCCCCTGAAGACGAGGAAGAAGAAGAAGATGCTCCCCCTCCGGCTGGGGGAGATAAGAAAAGGAAGGCCGCCCCAACTAGGGGGCCGAAGGGTCCAAGAAGGGAAGGACTCTCCTTCTGGACAGTTCCACCACCGCCGACGAAGGCGAAGACGAGTGGTTGCCCAGGGCCAAGCCCCTGGGGAGATCGTAAGTATTCGGATACCAGAGTAACTCATAGCATTCCTTTGTCGCACTGCTTTCCCTAACGCTGAACATAATTATGCAGGACGCCACGAGCCAGTATCGATGTATCATCGGACGGCTCCTTGGGCTCGTCGGACATGGATAGCGATCTAGTCCCGACCGCCACCTCCCCTCATCCTGCTGACGACTTCGAGGTGCTGTCTCAAGAGGCACCGAATCGAGGGGAGACCGTCCCGGAGGCGCCTCAAGGTGACCTTCCGGACTCCGGGAGCCGAGGGGACATGGCCCCTAAGAGCTTCGAGTTCGTCCCTCAGCCAAACACCGCGCCGGAACCTCTAGTGGTTCCGGGCTCGGGTAGGTGGCCTCCTTCTAAGAGGAGCAAGACGCCTGTGCCGGTGACCTCTGTCCATCGAGAGGCGCCGAACAATCTGCTGGAAGCGCTTCGCAGCGCTTCTATCGACGAGGAGCACCGTACTATTATGAGTGCAGTGGTCCAGAAGGTTCAGTCCGCCAAGAGCGGGTTGACTGAAGCTTGTGCCAGCCTTCTAACAGGCTTTGAGGTAAGTGTTTTAAAATGTAGTAGAAATATTACCGCATAGACAGTAGCCCCTGATGCTTTGTTCGGTGTTCACAAAGAAAAGCCAAACAGAGGATCAAATAATATTGCAGGAGTCTAATATAAGTATGTCAATATGCATATGCAGGCTTCGCTGTTGGCGTCCACCGCACTGACTGCGGAGGTCGCCGTACTGAAGCAGGACCTCGAGGAGTCCAGGAAAGAGCTCGGCCTTGCCAAGAGGCAGCTCGAGGAGAACAAGGGTAAGTAATACCCTGTCTATAGATATGTATATATAAAAGAAGACGCGATTGCAAAATGACAGGATCATCGTATATTTGCTAGGGGCCACGACCAAGGTGGCGACCCTGAAGCAAGCGCTAACCAAGGCCGAAGATAAAGCGGCCAAGGAGCGCATCGAGCGAGAGAAGCACGAGGCTCGGGTGGGCGAGGTGCAGCAAGAGCTCCAGGCCCTCGTGGCGAAGCATGAGGCGTTGAAGCTTGACTCAAAGACGCGGGAGTTTGAGCTTGCCGCAGCCCTCGAGAGTGCAAAAAGTGCCAAGGCCGAAGCCCAAAAGGCCCTCCAGGAGATCGACGCAATGAAGAAGATAGCGGCGGGTAAGGCTTTCTATATGCAAAGCAAGCATGTAAAACTAAATTACCGATTACTTACCTGAATCCGAAGCTCTCCAGGAGCATTCACAGATTTGCCCCACAGCGTGTCCGATGCCGCACAATTTTACCAGGCCGAGGATGGAAGCTCAACAGAGAAGTTGTTCTGGTCTCAGTATGCCGAGGCCGAACACCCGGTGCCAATGAGCGACCAGCTGAAGCAGATGGTCGAGCTACATAAGGCGCCCGATCAGGCCATGAAGGGCTTTATAGTCCGGCTGTGGCCTGGAGACGCCCTTCCGAACAACTTCTTTGGCTTGGTGAGGCGGCTTGTGGATGCCTGCCCGCGGCTGGAGGTCGTCAAGCGACCTATCTGCATTGAAGATGCACCCCGGGCTTTCGCCCGTGTGAAATTGCAGTGGGTCAAGCTAGACGCCGTGAAGCTGATCAAGGAGGGGCCGCCGGAGGGCAAGGAGCACCGCCACCCCGAGATGTACTACGAGGGTGTTCTGCCAGGTGCCCGTCTCATAGCGGACGAGTGTTCAAAAGATGTAATATTTGAGTGAGACTTGCTCGTTTTATCCTGTATTTATGAAAACTTGTTTCATATGCGCTATGCAACGCTTGTTTGAATTTAAAATATTACCTTATGTTTGGCTATTTATCCAATCCGAGAGATGGCTAGTCCTCGGCTTCTGCCCCCATGCCACGAGTGCTGGGGTGTTCGGGATAAACCTGAGCACTCTTGTTCCCATGTTTGGGTCCTTTGAGGGAGGTGCTCAGCACAGCGAACAAGGCAACCGGACTAATAATGCTTTATCACTCTCACTTAGTCATAGAATTCTATAATTTTAAATTTCGGCGAAGCCCCTGGTATTCGGAAGGCCGAATTTGGGGAGCGATACACGCCTTTAAGCCGGACAGGGCCGGCCCCTCGCTCTAAGCGGCATAAGTCTTTAGGAACTCGAAAACCTCGCCGAACAGCGACCAGTCTCTCGCCTTATCATGACAGTCAGTTTTAGCTTTCTCTACTGAGGTGCTGAACCCAGCAGAACTAGGGCACAATCGCAGTAGTTCTCCTAGCGGTACCTTAGCCGATAGAGTGGAGCGTAAGGTACCAAAACATAGGAGCCGGGCAAACCCAACATTTGACCAAAGACATGATTCGGAGCTGATGCATATAATGCTATAAGTTCGGGGTGCCGCACTTGTGGAAGTGTTCGGACTTTTCACACCGTATTGTGGGGTACGTAAGCCCCTGGTGTATTGGCCGTACCAAAGTGTACGGTTGCAAGGCGTCATTAATGAACACACACACACACACACACATATATATATATATATAACAAGAATGCAATAATAGTCGTAATGTCATGCATTGTTTATTCAAAAAATTGCGTTAAAGCAGAGTGATACAGATAGTGGCGATAAGCAAAGAGTAGGACTATGTCCCTTCCAAGGGCAAGCTGAGGAATGATATTAAATCGAATATTTCGCTCGTTACTGTAATCCACCTGGGAATTCCGTGGTATGACATGGCTGTCTGCCTCCTTGGTTGCTGCATCATGTGTTCGACAATAGTGCTGCCGGACAGTGTTTCCAGAGATTAAGGTCCTGAGAAAAAAAAGGAGAAATATAACCAAACGGGAAGCCCCTAGTGCGGTTTAAGCCGCATCTTGGGGCGTGCCGCAGTTGTTCCCCCCTCCCCACCTGTGCCCATGGTATTTTTAATGCGTAATTATGTACGCGTGGCACGAGTTTTGCCATTGGGATGGGATTGGGGTGGCCGCCGTATTGCTACGCGAGCTCAGATCGCGCCAGGCGGTCTATTTGCCGATTGCTCCGAGCACGCTTGAAGGTGTCCGGGCTTTGAAGCACCGAACTGGTTGATTGCCTTGAGAGGCTGCTTTGCGCTTCTGCTGCGAGGGCCGCGGTGTGCTCCTCTGTTCGGAGAGAGCGCTCTGTGTTTCCATTGACTGTAATAACTCCGCGAGGTTCTGGCATCTTGAGCTTGAGGTATGCATAATGCGGTACCGCATTGAATCTAGCAAATGCATTTCGCCCGAGCAGCGCGTGATAACCACTGCGGAATGGGACTATATCGAAGATTAACTCTTCGCTTCAGAAGTTATCCGGGGATCCGAAGACCACTTCCAGTGTAATTGAGCCTGTGCAATGGGCCTCTACACCTGGAATGACGCCTTTAAAGGTCGTTTTTGTGGGTTTGATCCTTGAGGGGTCTATACCCATTTTTCACAGTGTGTCCTGATAAAGCAGGTTCAGGCTGCTGCTGCCATCCATAAGGACTCGAGTGAGGTGAAATCCGTCAATGATTGGGTCTAGGACCAGTGCAGCGAATCCGCCATGACGGATACTAGTGGGGTGGTCCCTGCGATCGAAGGTGATCGGACAGGAGGACCAAGGGTTGAACTTTGGGGCGACTGGCTCCAACGTATATACGTCCCTGAGCGCACGCTTCCTCCCTCTCTCTTAGGGATGTGGGTTGTGTATATCATGTTCACCGTCCGCACTTGCGGGGGAAACCTCTTCTGTCCTCCGATGTGTGGCTGCCGGGGCTCCTCATCATCTCTATGCGGCCCCTTGTCCTTGTTTTCGGCAATTAACTTGCCGGCCTGCTTGAACACCCAACAATCCCTGTTGGTGTGATTGGCTGGCTTGTCTGGGGTGGCGTGTATTTGACACGAGCGATCAAGTATACGGTCCAAGCTGGACGGACCCGGCGTACTTTGTTTGAATGGCTTTTTCCGCTGACCGGGTTTAGAGCCTTTGAATCCGGCATTGACTGCCATATCCTCGGTATTTTTGCTGTTAATGCAGCGCTTATGTTTGTTGCGACGTGACCTGCTATTGCCGTCCTTGGTATCCGAGGTACCATGGTTCTTTGATATGTTATTACTGCGAGCCAGCCAGCTGTCTTCTCCCGCACAAAAGCGGGTCATGAGCGTCGTGAGAGCTGCCATAGATTTCGGCTTTTCCTGACTAAGGTGCCGAGCTAGCCACTCATCTTGGATGTTGTGTTTGAAAGCTGCTAAGGCCTCTGCATCCGAACAGTTGACGATTTGATTTTTCTTTGTAAAGAACCGAGTCCAGAATTGCCTGTCTGACTCTTCTGGCTGTTGAATTATGTGGCTCAAGTCATCGGCGTCTAGTGGTTGCACATAAGTGCCCTGAAAGTTGTCGAGGAATGCGGCTTCCAGATCTTCCCAACAGCTAATGGAGTCCACTGGCAAGCTGTTAAGCCAATGCCGCGCTGGTTCTTTGAGCTTTAGTGGGAGGTATTTGATGGCGTGTAAGTCATCACCGCGGGCCATGTGGATGTGGAGGAGGTAATCCTCCATACTGCGGGATCTGTTGTGCCGTCGTATGATTCAATATTTACAGGTTTGAAACCTTCTGGGATTTGATGATCCATTACTTCGTCTATGAAGCATAAGGGGTGTGCGGCGCCTCTGTATTGGGCTATATCGCGATGCAGCTCGAATGGGTCTTGCCCGCTGTGTTCGGCCCAGCCGGATTTGCTTTTACTGTATCCGGCGTGACGTTTATTGTCTCGCAGAGTGGTGCGCCCTCATGATCCGTAGATCGATCTTGCATGCTTTGCTTTGTCCTCCAATATGTCTCGCAGGTCTGGCGCATCTCGCCATGCCTTTTTATTTGAATGGCGTCGGGGTGGAGGCTGAGTTTTTGGCTGGAATGCCTCTCTATCGCGGCCACGAGGTGGCCGATTAGCCGTATCATACGCTTCTTCCTCCAGTCGGGGTAGTAACCTGCACTTTGGGTAATTCTTGGAGGGGCGCTCGAGTTTATATTCCTCTGCCGCAAGGACTTCAGTCCATCTGTCAGCTAGCAGATCTTGATCAGCTTGAAGTTGCTGCTGCTTTTTCTTCAGGCTATTTGCCGTGGCCATAAGCCGGCGCTTGAAGTGCTCTTGTTCAACGGGATCCTCTGGTACGGCGAATTCATCGTCGCCGAGGCTTGCCTCGTCTTCGGAGGGGGGCATGTAATTGTCATCCTCCTCCTCTCCGTCTGCTGCTCTCTCAGGAGGGCTGGCTCCTCCATCCTCCTGCTCTAAATCTTGCTGGAGTGGATTGTTGTTGTCTTTGGCACTATCCAGAGTGTTATTATCTCCTGTGTCGGTATCACCACTTTTGCTTTGGCGGGACTTAGAGCGGCGCCGCTGACGTCGGCGCTTGGGTTGCTTCTTGGAGGGGTCGTCCTCCGCTATCTCGTCGCCATTGCCTTCTTTGGGTGTATCCACCATGTATATGTCATATGAAGAGGTGGCTTTCAAGTGCCCTATAGGCGCTGGTTCATGTTCGTCTCCTACATCGTCGTCCATACTGTCGATGTCTTCGGAGTCGAAGTCGAGCTTGTCGGTTAAATCATCGACAGTGGCTACGAAGTGGGTGGTGGGTGGGCATCGAATTTCTTCGTCGTCCGCGTCCCAATCCTGTTGGCCATAGTCTGGTCAGGGCTCTCCTGACAAAGAGAGAGACCTTAGTGAATTCAGAACGTCGCCGAAGGGCGAGTGCTGAAAGATATCCGCGGCGGTGAATTCCATGATCGGTGCCTAATCGGATTCGATTGGCAGGGGCGCGGACGGTTGGGAGTCCGGAAAAGAGTCCGGCACCTTGGAGTCACGGGCTTCGCAGAGGATTAGGCGGGTGTTCGGCTCGATCGCCGTTGAGACTGCAGCCCCTGAGGCGGTGTCCAGCCACCCGTCCTCGATTGGCGCAGTTGGCTCCGAGCTAAGGGCCAGAGCTGATGCGGGCGCGGCCTCTGGGGTACTGTTCGGCGGCAGAGCTAGGTCATACCCATCGTAACAGTGCGGCGCGCCCGGCTGCGGCTCGAATCCGTCGAAGATCAAGTCTCCGCGGATGTCGGCCATGTAGTTCAAACTTCCAAATCTGACCTGATGGCCAGGGGCGTAGCTTTCAATCTGCTCCAGATGGCCAAGTGAATTAGCCCGCAGTGCAAAGCCACCGAACAAGAAGATCTGTCCGGGGAGAAAGGTCTCACCCTGGACCGCATCATTGTTGATGATCGGAGGAGCCATCGGGCCTAAAGGTGACGACACAGAGGAACTCTCAATGAAATCACCAATGTCGGTGTCAAAACCGGCGGATCTCGGGTAGGGGTTCCCTAACTGTGCGTCTAGGCCGGATGATAACAGGAGGCAGGGGACACAATGTTTTACCCAGGTTCGGGCCCTCTTGATGGAGGTAAAACCCTACGTCCTGCTTGATTAATATTGATGATATGGGTAGTACAAGAGTAGATCTACCACGAGATCAGAGAGGCTAAACCCTAGAAGCTAGCGTATGGTATGATTGTATGCTGTGGTTGTTGTTGTCCTACGGACTAAAACCCTCCGGTTTATATAGACACCAAAGAGGGTTAGTGAGGGAGTCCTGGATTAGGGGGTGTCCGGATGGCCGTACTATACCTTCAGCCGGACTCCTGGACTATGAAGATACAAGATTGAAGACTTCGTCCCGTGTCCGGAAGGGACTTTCCTTGGCGTGGAGGGCAAGCTTGGCAATACGGATATGTAGATCTCCTACCATTGTAACCGACTTTGTGTAACCGTAACCCTCTGCGGTGTCTATATAAGCCGGAAGGTTTTTGTCCATAGGACAACATACAGAACAACAATCATACCATAGGCTAGCTTCTAGGGTTTAGCCTCTCTGATCTCGTGGTAGATCTACTCTTGTACTACCCATATCATCAATATTAATCAAGCAGGACGTAGGGTTTTACCTCCATCAAGAGGGCCCGAACCTGGGTAAAACTTCGTGTCCCTTGACTCCTGTTACCATCCGGCCTAGACGCACAGTTCGGGACCCCCTACCCGAGATCCGCCGGTTTTGACACCGACATTGGTGCTTTCATTGAGAGTTCCTCTGTGTCGTCGTCGTCAGGCTTGATGGCTCCTACGATCATCAATAGCGATGCAGTCCAGGGTGAGACCTTCCTCCCCGGACAGATCTTCGTCTTCGGTGGCTTCGCACTGCGGGCCAATTCACTTGTCCATCTGGAGCAGATCGAAAGCTACGCCCCTGGCCGTCAGGTCAGATTTGGAAGTTTAAACTACACGGCTAACATCCGCGGTGACTTGATCTTCGACGGATTTGAACCACTGCCGAGCGCGCCGCACTGTCACGACGAGCATGATCTAGATCTGCCGCTGGACAGTGCCCTGGAGGCCGCACCCGCATCGGCTTTGACCCTTATTCGGAGCCAACTGCGCCGATCGAGGATGGGCGGTTGGACGCCGCCTCGGGGGCTGCGATCCCAACGGCGATCGAGCCAAACACCAGCCCCGCACCCCGCGAGACTCGTGACTCCAAGGAGCCGGACTCCTCTCCGGACTCTGAACCCTCCGCGCCCCTACCGATCGAATCCGATTGGGCGCCGATCATGGAGTTTACTGCCGCGGACATCTTTCAGCACTCGCCTTTCGGCGATATTCTGAAAACACTGAAGTCTCTCTCTTTATCAGGAGAGCCCTGGCCGGACTACGGTCAGCAAGGTTGGGATACGGACAATGAAGAAATTCAAAGCCCACCCACCACCCACTTTGTAGCCACTGTCGATGATTTAACCGACATGCTCGACTTCGACTCCGAAGACATCGACGGTATGGACGCCGATGAAGGAGACGATGAAGAACCAGCGCCTATTGGGCCCTGGAAAGCCACCTCGTCATATGACATATACATGGTGGACACCCCAAAAGAAGGAGATGGCGATGGAACAACGGAGGATGACCCCTCCAAGAAACAGCCTAAGCGCCAGCGTCAGCAGCGCCACTCAGAATCCTGCCAAAACAAATACGGTGACTCCAGCACGGGAGATAATAATACTCCAGAAAGTGCCGAAGAAAACCCCCTCCAGCAAGATTTAGCACAGGAGGATGGAGAAACCAGCCCTCATGAGAGAGCGGCAGACAGAGAGGTCGAGGACGATAATCATATGCCTCCCTCCGAAGACAAGGCAAGCCTCGACGACGACGAATTCGTCGTGCCAGAAGATCCCGTCGAGCAAGAGCATTTTCAACGCAGGCTTATGGGCACGGCAAGAAGCCTCAAGAAAAAACAGCAACAGCTTAGAGCTGATCAAAATTTGCTAGTCGACAAATGGACTGAAGTCCTTGCGGCCGAAGAGCATAAACTCGAACGCCCCTCCAAGAGCTACCCAAAGCGCAGGTTGCTACCCCGATTAGAGAAGGAAGCACTTAAACCTACATCACCAGCACTCGATACAGCCGATCGGCCACCTCGTGGCCATGACAGAGAGGCCTCTCAGCCCTCCACTCAAGCCGCACCCCGTACCAAGGCACGGGAAAATGCGCCTGACCTGCGAGATATGTTGGAGGACAAGGCAAGGCAAACAAGATCGATCTATGGATCGCGTGGGCACCCCATGACTCGATACGGTAACCGTCACGCCGGACACAAATCCGGTAGGGCCGAACACAGTAGACAAAGCTCATTGGAGGTACGTCGTGATATAGCCGAGTACAGAGGCGCCGCACACCCACTATGCTTCACAGACGAAGTAATGGATCATCAAATCCCCGAGGGTTTCAAACCCGTAAACATCGAATCATATGATGGCACAACAGATCCTGCGGTATGGATCGAGGATTATCTCCTTCATATCCACATGGCCCGCGGCGATGATTTCCACGCCATCAAATAGCTCCCACTCAATCTTAAAGGACCAGCTTGGCATTGGATTAACAACTTGCCAACAGGATCAATTAGTTGTTGGGAGGACCTGGAAGTCGCATTCCTCGACAATTTCCAGGGCACTTATGTGTGACCCCCAGATGCCGATGACCTAAGTCACGTAATTCAGCAGCCAGAGGAATCGGCCAGGCAATTATGGACATGGTTCCTAACAAAGAAAAATCAAATAGTCGACTGTCCGAACGCTGAGGCCCTAGCAGCCTTCAAGCACAATATCCGTGATGAATGGCTTGCCCGGCACCTTGGACAGGAAAAGCCGAAATCTATGGCAGCACTCACGACACTCATGACCCGCTTTTGCGCGGGAGAAGATAGCTGGCTTGCTCGTAGTTACAACATGACCAAGAACCCTGGTAATTCGGATACCAGGGACAGTAGTGGCAGGTCGCGTCGCAACAAGCAAAAGCGCCACATTAACGGCGACAATGCTGAGGATACGGCAGTTAATGCCGGATTCAGAGGCTATAAATCCGGTCAGCGGAAAAAGCCATTCAAAAGAAATCCTAGGGGCCTGTCCAATTTGGACCGAATACTCGACCGCTTGTGCCAGATACATGGCACCCCCGAAAAGCCGGCCAATCACACCAACAGGGATTGTTGGGTGTTCAAGCAGGCAGGCAAGCTAAATGCCAAAAATACCGACAAGGGGCTGCATAGCGATGACGACGAAGAGCCCCGGCCGCCGAACAACAGTGCACAGAAGGGTTTTCCCCCACAAGTGCGGACGGTGAACATGATATACGCAACCCACATCCCCAAGAGGGAGCGGAAGCGCGCGTTAAGGGACGTATACGCGATACCGCCAGTCGCCCCAAAGTTCAACCCATGGTCCCCTGCCCGATCACCTTTGATCGAAGGGACCATCCCACTAGCACCCGTCATGGCGGATTCGCCGCATTGGTTCTAGACCCAATTATTGACGGATTTCATCTCACTAGAGTCCTTATGGACGGCGGCAGTAGCCTGAACCTGCTTTACCAGGATACAATGTGGAAAATGGGCATAGATCCCTCGAGGATTAAGCCCACCAAAACTATCTTTAAAGGCGTAATACCAGGTGTAGAGGCCAACTGTACAGGCTCAGTCACACTTGAAGTGGTCTTCGGATCTCCGGATAATTTCCGAAGCGAGGAGTTAATCTTCGACATAGTCCCATTCCGCAGTGGCTATCACGCACTGCTCGGACGAACCGCATTCGCCAAGTTCAATGCGGTACCGCACTATGCATACCTTAAGCTCAAGATGCCAGGCCCTCGAGGAGTAATTACAGTCAATGGAAACACCAAACGCTCCCTCCGAACGGAGGAGCACACGACGGCCCATGCAGCGGAAGTACAAAGCAGCCTCTCCAGGCAGTTCTCCAGTCCGGCCATTAAACGTCCAGACACCGTCAAGCGTGCCCGGAGTAACCTACAACAAGACTGCCTGGCACGTTCCGAGCAGGCATAGCAATGCGGCCCCAACCCCAGCCCTCGCAAAAATGCGACACCAGTACTTCGCGTACATAACTACGCTCTAGAAATACCATGGGTACAGGGGGAGGGGCACCATCACGGCACGCCCGAAACACGGCTTAAACCGCACCAGGGGCTGCCGATTTTTTAATTTTCTCTTACTTTCAGGACTCCACTCTTCGGAAGGCCTGTTCGGTAGTTCAATTGCCGCACAAATGATGCAAGAAACAGGGAAGCAGACAAGCCATGCCGCATTACGGAACTCCCAGGTGGTCTCTATCACGAGCGGTATACCTGTTTCGCATACCATTCCGCAGCCCGCCCCTGGAACGGACATGTTAAAATAGTCCAACCTTTTGCTTATCGCATTATTTGTATCGTTTTGCTTTGATCGCAGCCCTTTTTATAAACAATGCATAGCTTCTGTCTATTTTTGCATTACTCCTTTTTTTACAAATATATGTTCCTTAACGACATGTTGCACTCGTACACTTTGGTACGGCCAAAATACGCCAGGGGCTTTAGTCCCCCTCAATATGGTGTGAGTAGTCCGAACACTTTAACAAGTGCGGCACCCCGAACTTATAGCATTATATGCATCGGCTCCGAATCATCTCTTGGGTCAATAGTTGGGTTTGCCCGGCTCCTATGTTTTGGTGCCTTAGGTTCTGCTATATCGGCTAAGGTAGCACTAGGAGAACTACTGCGATTGTGCCCCAGTTGAGATGGGTCGAGCACCTCAGTAGAGAAAGCTAAAACTGACTGTCATGATGAAGCGAGAGCTGGTCGCTGTTCGAGAGGTTTTTCGAGTCCTTAAAGACTTATGCCGCTTAGAGCGAGGAGTCGGCTCTATCCGGCCAAGGCGTGGATAGAGCCCCGGACTCGGTCTTCCGAATACCAGGGGCTTCACCGAAATTTAAAATTATAGAATTGAAAGTGCAACTATCCCTAGGTGGTTTTGGTAATTCATAACAACATATAGCTCATTGAGCTAATGCTATTCCAAGATGATTATTTCAGGAAAGCTCAATGATTGGCATGGCATGGATGTGAAAGTGGAACCCTCAAAACGCTAAGGACAAAGGATTGGCTCAATCTCAAAAGCTCAAGACTCTTCATTTTATATTTTAGTGATCCAAGATCACATTGAGTCTTTAGGAAAAGCCAATACTATCAAGGAGGGAGGAGGTGTTGCTTAATGAGCCTCTTGCTTCATGTGCTTAGTGATATGCTCCAAAACCCTCAACTACTTTCCCATATCCACATATGACCTAAACCCTAAGCCAAACTCGGTCCTACCGATTCTTCCTATCCGGCGCCACCGAGTTTCACTTGTCATTAGCCACTGCCAAACCCTAGCAATTCGGTCCTACCGATAGGGATCTCGGTCTCACCGAGATGGGGTTGCAAACTCTCTGTTTCCCTTTCGTAACTTTTCAGTCTCACCAAAAGAGCGAGTCGGTCCCACCGAGATTGCAATGTAAACTCAGTGTTTCCCCTTTGTAACTTCTCGGTCTCACCGAGTTCCACTCGGTCTCACTGAAAGAGCAAATCGGTCCCACCGAGTTTGCCTGACCAACTCTCTGGTTAGCTAATTACCAAATTCGGTCCTACCGAGTTTGTGTAATCGGTCTCACCGAGATTACGTTATTCCCAAACCCTAACCATATCGGTCCTACCGAGTTGCATATCAGTCCCACCGAAAATCTCTAACGGTCACTAGGTTTACATTTTCGGTCCGACCGAGTTTATTGATTCGGTCCCACCGAGATTGGAAAACTGTGTAACGGTTGGATTTTGTGTGGAGGCTATATATACCCCTCCACCTTCTTCTCATTCGAGGAGAGAGCCATCAGAACACACACACCATTCCAACTCATATGTTCTAAGAGAGAACCACCTAATCATGTGTTGAGACCAAGACATTCCATTCCTACCATATGAATCTTGATCTCTAGCCTTCCCAAGTTGCTTTCCACTCAAATCTTCTTTCCACCAAATCCAAATCCTATGAGAGAGAGTTGAGTGTTGGGGAGACTATCATTTGAAGCACAAGAGCAAGGAGTTCATTACCTACACACTATTTGTTACTTCTTGGAGAGTGGTGTCTCCTAGATTGGCTAGGTGTCACTTGGGAGCCTCCGACAAGATTGTGGAATTAAACCAAGGAGTTTGTAAGGGCAAGGAGATCGCCTACTTCGTGAAGATCTACCGCTAGTGAGGCAAGTCCTGTGTGGGCGATGGCCATGGTGGGATAGACAAGGTTGCTTCTTCGTGGACCCTTTATGGGTGGTTGCTTCTTCGTGGACCTTTCGTGGGTGGAGCCCTGTGTGGACTCGCGCAACCGTTACCCTTGGGTGGAGCCCCGTGTGGACTCGCGCAACCGTTAGCCTTCGTGGGTCGAAGTCTCCATCAACGTGGATGTAGGATAGCACCACCTATTCGAACCACGGGAAAAACATCCGTGTCTCCAATTGCGTTTGAATTCTCCAAACCCTTCCCTTTACATTCTTGCAAGTTGCATGCTTTACTTTCCGCTGCCTATATACTCTTTGCATGCTTGCTTGAATTATGTGATGGTTGCTTGACTTGTCCTAAATTAGCTAAAATCTGCCAAGAACTAAAATTGGGAAAAGGTTAAGTTTTTATTTGGTCAAGTAGTCTAATCACCCCCCCTCTAGACATACTTTCGATCCTACAAGTGGTATCAGAGCTTTGGTCTCCATTTGCTTTGATCTCCATAGCTTTTGGTGGTCATAGCCTTGGTTTCACAACCTAGGAGAGTATGGCGTCTAGCGAGGGAAATTATCACCGTAGAGGTCCTTACTTTGATGGTACTAATTTTGCTAGTTGGAAGCATAAAATGAAAATGCATATTCTTGGACATAACCCCGCCGTTTGGGCTATTGTGTGTGTTGGTTTGCAAGGTGGCTTCTTTGATGGGAGAGAACCGAACCGTGAAGCTACCGCGGATGAGTTGAAGATGTTGCAATACAATACTCAATATGAAGGTGTTGCCGGTCTAGCACTTGTGTCAACCAACTCCTACGACATATTTGACTCACCAAATGAAGGAATTGGAAGATGCTTCATGGCCAAAGGTCCTAAGGTAACACACCCCGAGTATGTTGATTTCAATAGTGATGAAGATGACTTGTTAGGTGATGATTTGCTTGGTGACAACTCTAGTGATGAATACTATGATGAAATATCAATTAAACATGCTAATCAAGATAAAACGAATGACAACGATAAGGAGAAGATTGAGGCCCTAACTAAAGAACTAAACACTCTTAAGTTAGCTCATGAAACCATCTTCGAAGATCATCGAGAACTTTTAAGAGCTCATGAGAAATTACGCTTTGAAAAGCTCAATCTTGAGCAAGAGCATGAGTTCTTAAAGGCAATCAATGATGATCTCCTCAAGAAAAGTTCTTCTTACATTGCCAAGCGTTTACTCTTATCCACTTACATGCCTCAAGTCAAGTCTAGTAACAAGAAAGATTCTTCCTCTAGTAGTAACAATGATCATGCTAAATCCAATATTGTTACTTCTAGTAGCTCTCTTGATTCCACTAATGATTCTCTTAGCCAAGTTACACTTGAGCAAGAAAATAGTTTATTGAAGGGAATTATAGAGAAAGGAGTGTACAAAAGCCTTGCCGGGAGTAAGCAATTCGAGGAAATTGTGCACAAGCAAGGAATGCACCGGAAGAATCAAGGTGTTGGTTTTGAACGAAAGTTCAATGCCAATGGAGTTGAGTGGGAAGAAGATCAATACCCCAAGACAAAGTTTGTCCCTCAACAAGAGAAGTATACTTCTTTCAAGGGGACACAAGCTCAAGGTGATCTTCCACCACAAGACTACAAGCAAAAAGGCAAGGACAAGCTTCAAGAGGAAATTGATGCATTTGAAGAAGCTCCAAAGACCTTAGTCAAGTGGATTCCCAAGACTACTTCAAGTTCCACTTCATCAAGTACGACTACAACTCCAAGTATTCCCATCAAGATGGTGTGGATCCAAAAGAAGAAGAACTAGAGAGTTCTTGAGGGTGACTCAGCCAACGTACTTCACTCTTATCATTGTTGGCAAGAACAAGTGCAATCAACTTCCACATCTTGCACTAGTTCAAGGAGTCACAAACCCTCTTGTTGGTAAGACAAGGGACAAGGTAACCTAAAAGTTTTCATGGACATCATCTTTGTGTGCATCACTCTATGTCTATGGATATCCTTGCTTGTTCCTTGTGGGACTAACCCATGTAGGTATTGAAAGTGCAATTCACTCAAATGGATAGCTCCAAGAGATCTACATCAACATTGAGCATCCACATCTCCAATATCTACATGAAGTCATCATCGACAAAACCCAAGGTTAGTTCATCCCTCTTAGGGGGGGATATCACATCTAGGGGGAGCTTTACTCTAAGACTTGAGCTAAAGCAACTCTAAAGATGTGAACAAATCAATGCTTTATGTAAAAGTGGTAACCCCACTTGAGCTTAAACGATGAGTATGACCTATGATCAAGTGTTCTCACTTGACTCCTAAGTCAATATACTCATATATAGATGACCTAGTCATCGCAAATTGCTTGATAGATGCTAGAATTGGTTGTGCATGCCTTGTCACATATTTCATTTGCCATCTTATTGTGTGAGCATGCTGGTTGCATATTTTACTCATTCGAGGACATCCACTTGTTGTTTTGATTGTTTGGTTTTATCTTCTTTTGCCAAGTGGATGGACAAGAATGCCTAAGAACCTCCTCTAGCTATCTATGCTGTTCTCGTCTCAAACTCTATTCATGCTACATCACAAAATTTTGATCAAGTCAGATTCGAACCACTCTATGTGAGGAGCGCTAGGAGTCCCCGATTCGTCATAGACTTAAACTTCCAAAACCTCTTTATGATTCTCGGTCTGACCGATACTCCACTTTCGGTCCTACCGAGATCATTAAGTTGATCTAGGTTTTCGATCTCGGTGCAACCGATTTGAACATTTCGGTCACACCGAGTTTCAGTAACTGCTTGCAGTTATGAATCTCGGTGCCACCGAGTTGTTCCACTCGGTCACACCGACAGGGTCGGGCTATATATAGTCAAGGGCAAAATTTTGGAAATTTCTCCGAACCCCTCGCCCGCGCGATAGCCTGCTCTGCCCTCGTGGTCTCCGGATCGTCTTCTCGCCGCCAGCAGCCTCCAGTCGCTGGTCTCCGTCGCCGTCAATGGGAATTCTGCCCCGCCGTTGTCGCCGTAGCAAGTCCCCGCCGAACTAGGGTATGGACTTGATCTTTGTGCTATTCCCCAATCTGATTCCTAGCACATTGTGATCATATTGATTCTAGCCATGATTGAAACACTCCTATCCAGTCAAAACGCTCATAGATTAGGTTTGATTCGAAAATTCTAGGTTTAGGTTTCCGCCGAAACTATCTCGGACCCACCGAGTTGAAAAACTCGGTCCCACCGATTTGGCTTATGCCATTGCACAAGTGAGACTCGGTCTGACCGAGAATTACTTATCGGTGTGAGCGATTTTTGAACTCAGTGAAACCCTAGCAGTCTCGGTGCCACCGAACTGTGACTCGATCCTACCGAGTTCACTAGTTTAGGTTCCAAAACTGCTTCGGTGTCACCGAGTTTGAAAATCGGTAGATCCGAGATGATTTCAGTGGGAAACTAAAACTAAGTTTTTGGATCATTCTTTTGCAAAAATCTCTGCATTTTGTGATGCTCATCTTTTCTACCTCATCTATAATCTATTCACAGGGTCAGTAGTCAGTTTGCAGCATGTCTCATCAAAGTGATAGCCAAAATATGTCAGAGCAGCAAGTGGTGATGAGTGAGGGCACTAGTCCCTCCAGTTCATCTGATGAAGGCAGCAGGAGCACTCCTAGCAACTTGCCAAAGGCTACCACGAGACAGAGGAAGAAGAGGTAGCTGCACCAGCGCCCAAGGCACCCAAGCTAATGGGAGATGCCATAAAATCAGGGGGAGCTGCTTCCAAGCCAAAGCCAGCTCCAAAGCCAAAGCCTAAGAGAAATACAAGGAGCATTCCTGCAGCTGAGAAGAACAAGGCCCCAGTGCCTGAGACTGTTGCTGAAGAAGAGGAAGAGAATGTCCTGAGAAAGCTAAAGCCCAAGATCCCAGACCACAACGATGCTCATCCTGTAGCTGAGGACATGAAGCTCAGGAGAGATTCAGGGCTGAGGAAATGGAGAGAAGCAGACCCATATGCTTCAAGGAGAAGGACAGCAGTGGACTACAGATTTCACACCAAGGAGCAGCAAGATTTTTATGAGAATGTTTTGCTAGATAAGAAGCCAATCGTCTGTGACATGAGATGGGTTGACTGGACCTACATGAGGGAGAAGGAGGAACACTACCCAGGAGTATATGACAGCTTTAATGCTTGTGGAGTAGCTGACTTTGTTGGGCAGAAGCTCACAAAGTGGAACGAGGAACTGATCATGCAATTCTACTCCACGGCACACTTTTATCCAGATGGGAGGATCACATGGATGTCTGAGGGTACAAGGTACCAATCCACAGTTGCTGAGTGGGCACAGATCATTAATGCCCCAGAGGAGCAAAATGATGACTTGGATATCTATGCCAAGAAGAAGATGGACCATAACTCCATGTCCAATATGTACAAGGAAATTCCCAATGAAGCTCTTGACACCTTCAAATTTGGGTATGTGCATTACCTTCTGTCAGGACTGCCTACGATCAATTGGATACTAAGGCACACCTTACTGCCCAAGTCTGGAGATCACAAGATGATCAGAGGCCATGCTATCAACTTGCTACATGTGTTTGATGTGCCTCAGAAGTTCAAGGTGATGAGCCTCATAGTGGAAACAATCAAGAGGACTGCAGCAGATCAGAAGAGGAGCCGCGGATATGCCCCTCAAATTCAGGAGCTCATCAACTCCAAGATGGGAACGGGCATATATCTATTGGACAAGGAACACCTGCCCATCCGTCTAGATTTCGAGGACAATCAAGTTGTCATGACTGAGAACGAGCCATCATCTGCCCAAGCATTTGCAAAGAAGGATAAGGCGAGGAAGGAGAAAGCTGCCAAGATGCCTACTCAAGAGGAGGCATCTGAGTATTTCTTGAAGACCAAACAAGAGCAGCTTGGTTACTTGATTGCATCCACACTGAGGATTGAGCAAAGTCTGGCCACCCTCACTCAGAATCAGCAGAGCCTAGAGAGAATCATGGAACAAAAGTTCTATGACTTGGATGTCAAAGTAACGGAAGTTCAGTCTGCAGTGGAGCAGCTCCAGGAGGACATGCAGGAGAGGAGAGGCAGGACTACCACTCATGCCTTTTCCAGAGTGCCACGAGGCCCGAGGTCATCTGCCGTGCCAGTTGCTGACACCAGAGCCACCACTTCAGCACCAGCTACAGCCTCAGCTCCAGCATCTACTTCAGCTCCAACTCCAGCGTCTACTTCAGCATCTACCGAAGCCTTCGTCCTTGGAGTGATCCGGACTCCACCACCACCAGAAGATCAAGCCTGAGCGTCGCTTTAGCACTATGCATTTTCTAGGAACTTTTTGGTAACTTGTTGCCAAAGGGGGAGAAGATGTATAGATCATAGGCTTCGAGAGAGAGAGAGTGTTGTTTTTCTCTCTTTCTTTATTTGGTGGTTTTTCAAACTTGTTTGCTTTTGAGTGCTTGATATACTACGTCATTATTTGTGAGACATTGATGATCATGTGTTTGATCATAAGCTACACTTAATGCTTGCTTATTGCTATTATCCTATGTATCTTGTGTGATCATTCACTTTTCTTGGTGATGAGTGCATGTATTTCATTCTTATCATTTTGAGCACTCTACCAAGATGTATGTGACATGGAAGAGTAACCCATGACTCTAACTCTTTGTGCATTTGCAGTCCAAAGCAAATTTTAAATATGCACAAATTTAGGGGGAGCTCTTACTTATCACATACTTCTCAAAGCGACGATATATTTCATGCTTATTATCATTTGTTGAAGCTTTGATCTATATGTTGTCATCAATTACCAAAAAGGGGGAGATTGAAAGTGCAACTATCCCTAGGTGGTTTTGGTAATTCATAACAACATATAGCTCATTGAGCTAATGCTATTCCAAGATGATTATTTCAGGAAAGCTCAATGATTGGCATGGCATGGATGTGAAAGTGGAACCCTCAAAATGCTAAGGACAAAGGATTGGCTCAAGCTCAAAAGCTCAAGACTCTTCATTTTATATTTTAGTGATCCAAGATCACATTGAGTCTTTAGGAAAAGCCAATACTATCAAGGAGGGATGAGGTGTTGCTTAATGAGCCTCTTGCTTCATGTGCTTAGTGATATGCTCCAAAACCCTCAACTACTTTCCCATATCCACATATGACCTAAACCCTAAGCCAAACTCGGTCCTATCGATTCTTCCTATCCGGCGCCACCGAGTTTCACTTGTCATTAGCCACTGCCAAACCCTAGCAATTCGGTCCTACCGATAGGGATCTCGGTCTCACTGAGATGGGGTTGCAAACTCTCTGTTTCCCTTTCGCAACTTTTCGGTCTCACCGAAAGAGCGAATCGGTCCCACCGAGATTGCAATGTAAAATCAGTGTTTCCCCTTTGTAACTTTTCGGTCTCACCGAGTTCCACTCGG